>NW_027646228.1:0-177000 GCF_951394435.1 Stenella coeruleoalba
AAAGCGATTTCAGGAGGTAGACTGGAATTGCATTGAAAGCATAGGAAAAGCGGCAGAACGTCCACAGTGATGCACTTGGCCAAAAAGGGCATATGCGTTTTTTCCTGAATATATTCAGGAAAAAACGCATATGCCCTTTTTGGCCAACCAAGCAAACTTGCAAAGGAAATCTGCACTACAATGAAGTCTCACTTCCCCCCGGTCAAAAGGGCCATCTGAAAAAAGTGTAAAATCCAGAAAGGCAGGACAGGCCATGGAGAACTGGGAGCCTTGTTATGCTGATGGGCGGGATGTAAATTGCCAACAGACACTCCGGAGAAGTGTATGGTGTTTCCTGAAACATCTAAAAAACAAAGCAACAGAGCCTAGGGCACTTCCACTTATGGTCCTATAGCTTAGGGAAATTAAAATCAAAAAGACACAGCCATCCCAAAATTTGGGACGCCTCTGTTTACAAGAACCTCGTTTACCGTAAAAGTTCAATATCACAGAAAGTGAAAAATGGATAAAGAACTTGTGGTACTTACGTACAATGCAGTATCACTCAGCAATGAAATCTATGTCATCAGGCCCGTAGCAGCATAATGAGTGGATTCAGGTACGATGATTCTACCTGAAATAAGTCACACAGAAAAAGAAACATCATAAGTTATCACTAATACACAGAATGTAAACTTGGCTACACAGGAACTGAATTCCAAAACAGAACAGGGTCTCAAATTTAGAAAACCAACTTATGCTTGCTTAAGGGGAAAGGTGAGTTGGGGTGCTGCATCAAACCAGAGATTGAAATGAGCACAGATAAAGTTCCTTAAGCCAAATATGGAATAGACAAGAGCTACTCCTTGCTCAACGAAATGGACTCAACACCCCATATTAATCGCCTAAGAATGTACCTGACTAGTAAGTATCTTAAATCCTATGGATTGCTATGTCTCCAAAAGAGAATCAAGCATGTGTACAGGGGCATAAACGCAGCAGTGATAGGATTGGAGAGGTTCGGTGAGCAAATGAAGACCCTTTGAAGTCATATTGCATGGTACCCATTCCACGGGTTTCAACTACCCAGGTTTAAGGTATTCTTCCTTCAGCTAAAACATGCATGTGGAACCTAGGGTATCATCAACCATGTGATCGGGAGACGTGTTCAAATATGTCTCAGTTTTCGTACCCTGGTACTCGGTTGCAACATTCCAGACGCTTTACTAACACTCTCCCGACTTGGAGAGTCAGTCCCTTTAACCTCCTGTTTGGCCCAGTTTGCAATTTCTGCGGAAGATGAACAGGAATAGCGAGAACCAATGAGAGACTAGCTGGAGGTGTCTGGACGGGCAAATTTAACTCTCATTTCCCACCAGGAAGAGGAAATAACAAAAGGCTCAGCGTGCTGTGCCGGAACCAGATTAGGGCCTGAAGCCATCCTGCGGTGTTGCGGCCAGGTCACAAGAAAGCGAGTTGAAGAAAGGAGCTCAGGGGCGCTGTAATTCACAAACCTGCAGAGTTATAAATGACAGCTATCATCCAAAAATATACTGAAGTAAGGCTGCCAAGAGGACTTGAAAGCGGGGAAGAATTGCAGGAATCCGATTTCAGGAGGTAGACTGGAATTGCATTGAAAGCATAGGAAAAGAGGCAGAACGTCCACAATGATGCACTTGGCCAAAAAGGGCGTATGCGTTTTTTCCTGAATATATTCAGGAAAAAACGCATACGCCCTTTTTGGCCAACCAAGCAAGCTTGCAAAGGAAATCTGCACTACAATGAAGTCTCACTTCCCCCCGGTCAAAAGGGCCATCTGAAAAAAGTGTAAAATCCAGAAAGGCAGGACAGGCCATGGAGAACTGGGAGCCTTGTTATGCTGATGGGCAGGATGTAAATTGCCAACAGACACTCGCGAGAAGTGTATGGTGTTCCCTGAAACATCCAAAAAAACAAACAACAGAGCCAAGGGCACTTCCACTTATGGTCCTATAGCTTAGGGAAATTAAAATCAAAAAGACACAGCCACCCCAAAGTTTGGGACGCCTCTGTTTACAAGAACCTCGTTTACAGTACAAGTTCAACATCACAGAAAGTGAAAAATGGATAAAGAAGTTGTGGTATTTACTAACAAAGCAATATCACTCAGTAATGAAATCTATGTCATCAGGCACTTAGCAGCACAATGAGTGGGTTCAGGTATGATGATTCTAACTGAAATAAGTCACACAGAAAAAGAAACATCATAAGATATCTGTAATACACGGAATGTAAACTTGGCTACACAGGAACTGAATTACAGAACAGAAAAGGGTCTCAAATTTAGAAAACCAACTTATGCTTGCTTAAGGGGAAAGGTGAGTTGGGGTGCTGCATCAAACCAGAGATTGAAATGAGCACAGATAAAGTTCCTTAAGCCAAATATGGAATAGACAAGAGCTACTCCTTGCTCAACGAAATGGACTCAACACCCCATATTAATCGCCTAAGAATGTACCTGACTAGTAAGTATCTTAAATCCTATGGATTGCTATGTCTCCAAAAGAGAATCAAGCATGTGTACAGGGGCATAAACGCAGCAGTGATAGGATTGGAGAGGTTCGGTGAGCAAATGAAGACCCTTTGAAGTCATATTGCATGGTACCCATTCCACGGGTTTCAACTACCCAGGTTTAAGGTATTCTTCCTTCAGCTAAAACATGCATGTGGAACCTAGGGTATCATCAACCATGTGATCGGGAGACGTGTTCAAATATGTCTCAGTTTTCGTACCCTGGTACTCGGTTGCAACATTCCAGACGCTTTACTAACACTCTCCCGACTTGGAGAGTCAGTCCCTTTAACCTCCTGTTTGGCCCAGTTTGCAATTTCTGCGGAAGATGAACAGGAATAGCGAGAACCAATGAGAGACTAGCTGGAGGTGTCTGGACGGGCAAATTTAACTCTCATTTCCCACCAGGAAGAGGAAATAACAAAAGGCTCAGCGTGCTGTGCCGGAACCAGATTAGGGCCTGAAGCCATCCTGCGGTGTTGCGGCCAGGTCACAAGAAAGCGAGTTGAAGAAAGGAGCTCAGGGGCGCTGTAATTCACAAACCTGCAGAGTTATAAATGACAGCTATCATCCAAAAATATACTGAAGTAAGGCTGCCAAGAGGACTTGAAAGCGGGGAAGAATTGCAGGAATCCGATTTCAGGAGGTAGACTGGAATTGCATTGAAAGCATAGGAAAAGAGGCAGAACGTCCACAATGATGCACTTGGCCAAAAAGGGCGTATGCGTTTTTTCCTGAATATATTCAGGAAAAAACGCATACGCCCTTTTTGGCCAACCAAGCAAGCTTGCAAAGGAAATCTGCACTACAATGAAGTCTCACTTCCCCCCGGTCAAAAGGGCCATCTGAAAAAAGTGTAAAATCCAGAAAGGCAGGACAGGCCATGGAGAACTGGGAGCCTTGTTATGCTGATGGGCAGGATGTAAATTGCCAACAGACACTCGCGAGAAGTGTATGGTGTTCCCTGAAACATCCAAAAAAACAAACAACAGAGCCAAGGGCACTTCCACTTATGGTCCTATAGCTTAGGGAAATTAAAATCAAAAAGACACAGCCACCCCAAAGTTTGGGACGCCTCTGTTTACAAGAACCTCGTTTACAGTACAAGTTCAACATCACAGAAAGTGAAAAATGGATAAAGAAGTTGTGGTATTTACTAACAAAGCAATATCACTCAGTAATGAAATCTATGTCATCAGGCACTTAGCAGCACAATGAGTGGGTTCAGGTATGATGATTCTAACTGAAATAAGTCACACAGAAAAAGAAACATCATAAGATATCTGTAATACACGGAATGTAAACTTGGCTACACAGGAACTGAATTACAGAACAGAAAAGGGTCTCAAATTTAGAAAACCAACTTATGCTTCCTTATGGCGAAAGGTGAGTTGGGGTGCTGCATAAAACCAGAGATTGAAATGAGCACAGATAAAGTTCCTTAAGCCAAATATGGAATAGACAAGAGCTACTCCTTGCTCAACGAAATGGACTCAACACCCCATATTAAATGCCTAAGAATGTACCTGACTAGTAAGTATCTTAAAACCTATGGATTGCTATGTCTCCAAAAGAGAATCAAGCGTGTGTACAGGGGCATAAACGCAGCAGTGATAGGATTGCAGAGGTTTGGTGAGCAAATGAAGACCCTTTGAAGTCATATTGCATGGTACCCATTCCACGGGTCTCAACTCTCCAGGTTTAAGGTATTCTTCCTTCAGCTAAAACATGCATGTGGAACCCAGAGTATGATCAACCGTGTGAATGGGAGACGTGTTCAAATATGTCTCAGTTTTCGTACCCTGGTACTCAGGTGCAACATTCCAGACGCTTTACTAACACTCTCCCGACTTGGAGAGTCAGTCCCTTTAACCTCCTGTTTGGTCCAGTTTGCAATTTCTGCGGAAGATGAACAGGAATAGGGAGAACCAATGAGAGACTAGCTGGAGGTGTCTGGACGGGCAAATTTAACTCTCATTTCCCACCAGGAAGAGGAAATAACAAAAGGCTCAGCGTGCCGTGCCGGAACCAGATTAGGGCCTGAAGCCATCCTGCGGTGTTGCGGCCAGGTCACAAGAAAGCGAGTTGAAGAAAGGAGCTCAGGGGCGCTGTAATTCACAAACCTGCAGAGTTATAAATGACAGCTATCATCCAAAAATATACTGAAGTAAGGCTGCCAAGAGGACTTGAAAGCGGGGAAGAATTGCAGGAAACCGATTTCAGGAGGTAGACTGGAATTGCATTGAAAGCATAGGAAAAGAGGCAGAACGTCCACAATGATGCACTTGGCCAAAAAGGGCGTATGCGTTTTTTCCTGAATATATTCAGGAAAAAACGCATACGCCCTTTTTGGCCAACCAAGCAAGCTTGCAAAGGAAATCTGCACTACAATGAAGTCTCACTTCCCCCCGGTCAAAAGGGCCATCTGAAAAAAGTGTAAAATCCAGAAAGGCAGGACAGGCCATGGAGAACTGGGAGCCTTGTTATGCTGATGGGCAGGATGTAAATTGCCAACAGACACTCGCGAGAAGTGTATGGTGTTCCCTGAAACATCCAAAAAAACAAACAACAGAGCCTAGGGCACTTCCACTTATGGTCCTATAGCTTAGGGAAGTTAAAATCAAAAAGACACAGCCACCCCAAAGTTTGGGACGCCTCTGTTTACAAGAACCTCGTTTACAGTACAAGTTCAACATCGCAGAAAGTGAAAAATGGATAAAGAAGTTGTGGTATTTACTAACAAAGCAATATCACTCAGTAATGAAATCTATGTCATCAGGCACTTAGCAGCACAATGAGTGGGTTCAGGTATGATGATTCTAACTGAAATAAGTCACACAGAAAAAGAAACATCATAAGATATCTGTAATACACGGAATGTAAACTTGGCTACACAGGAACTGAATTACAGAACAGAACAGGGTCTCAAATTTAGAAAACCAACTTATGCTTCCTTAAGGGGAAAGGTGAGTTGGGGTGCTGCATAAAACCAGAGATTGAAATGAGCACAGATAATGTTCCTTAAGCCAAATATGGAATAGACAAGAGCTACTCCTTGCTCAACGAAATGGACTCAACACCCCATATTAAACGCCTAAGAATGTACCTGACTAGTAAGTATCTTAAAACCTATGGATTGCTATGTCTCCAAAAGAGAATCAAGCGTGTGTACAGGGCCATAAACGCAGCAGTGATAGGATTGCAGAGGTTCAGTGAGCAAATGAAGACCCTTTGAAGTCATATTGCATGGTACCCATTCCACGGGTCTCAACTCTCCAGGTTTAAGGTATTCTTCCTTCAGCTAAAACATGCATGTGGAACCCAGAGTATGATCAACCGTGTGAATGGGAGACGTGTTCAAATATGTCTCAGTTTTCGTACCCTGGTACTCAGGTGCAACATTCCAGACGCTTTACTAACACTCTCCCGACTTGGAGAGTCAGTCCCTTTAACCTCCTGTTTGGTCCAGTTTGCAATTTCTGAGGAAGATGAACAGGAATAGGGAGAACCAATGAGAGAGTAGCTGGAGGTGTCTGGATGGGCAAATTTAACTCTCATTTCCCACCAGGAAGAGGAATTAACCAAAGGCTCAGCGTGCCGTGCCGGAACCAGATTTGGGCCTGAAGCCATCCTGCGGTGTTGCGGCCAGCTCACAAGAAAGCGAGTTGAAGAAAGGAGCTCAGGGACACTGTAATTCACAAACCTGCAGAGTTATAAATGACAGCTATCGTCCAAAAATATACTGAAGTAAGGCTGCCAAGAGGACTTGAAAGCGGGGCGGAATTGCAGGAAAGCGATTTCAGGAGGTAGACTGGAATTGCATTGAAAGCATAGGAAAAGCGGCAGAACGTCCACAGTGATGCACTTGGCCAAAAAGGGCATATGCGTTTTTTCCTGAATATATTCAGGAAAAAACGCATATGCCCTTTTTGGCCAACCAAGCAAACTTGCAAAGGAAATCTGCACTACAATGAAGTCTCACTTCCCCCCGGTCAAAAGGGCCATCTGAAAAAAGTGTAAAATCCAGAAAGGCAGGACAGGCCATGGAGAACTGGGAGCCTTGTTATGCTGATGGGCGGGATGTAAATTGCCAACAGACACTCCAGAGAAGTGTATGGTGTTTCCTGAAACATCTAAAAAACAAAGCAACAGAGCCTAGGGCACTTCCACTTATGGTCCTATAGCTTAGGGAAATTAAAATCAAAAAGACACAGCCATCCCAAAATTTGGGACGCCTCTGTTTACAAGAACCTCGTTTACCGTAAAAGTTCAATATCACAGAAAGTGAAAAATGGATAAAGAACTTGTGGTACTTACATGCAATGCAGTATCACTCAGCAATGAAATCTATGTCATCAGGCCCGTAGCAGCATAATGAGTGGATTCAGGTACGATGATTCTACCTGAAATAAGTCACACAGAAAAAGAAACATCATAAGTTATCACTAATACACAGAATGTAAACTTGGCTACACAGGAACTGAATTCCAAAACAGAACAGGGTCTCAAATTTAGAAAACCAACTTATGCTTCCTTAAGGGGAAAGGTGAGTTGGGGTGCTGCATCAAACCAGAGATTGAAATGAGCACAGATAAAGTTCCTTAAGCCAAATATGGAATAGACAAGAGCTACTCCTTGCTCAACGAAATGGACTCAACACCCCATATTAATCGCCTAAGAATGTACCTGACTAGTAAGTATCTTAAAACCTATGGATGGCTATGTCTCCAAAAGAGAATCAAGTGTGTGTACAGGGGCATAAAGGCAGCAGTGATAGGATTGGAGAGGTTCGGTGAGCAAATGAAGACCCTTTGAAGTCATATTGCATGGTACTCATTCCACGGGTTTCAACTACCCAGGTTTAAGGTATTCTTCCTTCAGCTAAAACATGCATGTGTAACCCAGAGTATGATCAACCGTGTGAACGGGAGACGTGTTCAAATATGTCTCAGTTTTCCTCCCCGGTACTCGGGTGCAACATTCCAGACGCTTTACTAACACTCTCCCGACTTGGAGAGTCAGTCCCTTTAACCTCCTGTTTGGCCCAGTTGCAATTTCTGCGGAAGATTAACAGGAATAGCGAGAACCAATGAGAGACTAGCTGGAGGTGTCTGGACGGGCAAATTTAACTCTCATTTCCCACCAGGAAGAGGAATTAACCAAAGGCTCAGCGTGCCGTGCCGGAACCAGATTAGGGCCTGCAGCCATCCTGCGGTGTTGCGGCCAGGTCACAAGAAAGCGAGTTGAAGAAAGGAGCTCAGGGGCACTATAATTCACAAACCTGCAGAGTTATAAATGACAGCTATCATCCAAAAATATACTGAAGTAAGGCTGCCAAGAGGATTTGAATGCGGGGCAGAATTGCAGGAAACCGATTTCAGGAGGTAGACTGGAATTGCATTGAAAGCATAGGAAAAGAGGCAGAATGTCCACAATGATGCACTTGGCCAAAAAGGGCGAATGCATTTTTTCCTGAATATATTCAGGAACAAACGCATACGCACTTTTTGGCCAACCAAGCAAACTTGCAAAGGAAATCTGCACTACAATGAAGTCTCACTTCCCCCCGGTCAAAAGGGCCATCTGAAAAAAGTGTAAAATCCAGAAAGGCAGGACAGGCCGTGAACTGGGAGCCTTGTTGTGCTGATGGGCGGGATGTAAATTGCCAACAGACACTCGGGACAAGTGTATGGTGTTTCCTGAAACATCTAAGAAACAAAGCAACAGAGCCTAGGGCACTTCCACTTATGGTCCTATAGCTTAGGGAAATTAAAATCAAAAAGACACAGCCACCCCAAAGTTTGGGACGCCTATGTTTACAAGAACCTCATTTACCGTACAAGTACAATATCACAGAAAGTGAAAAATGGATAAAGAACTTGTGGTACTTACGTACAATGCAGTATCACTCAGCAATGAAATCTATGTCATCAGGCCCGTAGCACATAATGAGTGGATTCAGGTACAATGATTCTAACTGAAATAAGTCACACAGAAAAAGAAATATCATAAGTTATCAGTAATACACGGAATGTAAACTTGGCTACACAGGAACTGAATTACAGAACAGAACAGGGTCTCAAATTTAGAAAACCAACTTATGCTTCCTTAAGGGGAAAGGTGAGTTGGGGTGCTGCATAAAACCAGAGATTGAAATGAGCACAGATAAAGTTCCTTAAGCCAAATATGGAATAGACAAGAGCTACTCCTTGCTCAACGAAATGGACTCAACACCCCATATTAAACGCCTAAGAATGTACCTGACTAGTAAGTATCTTAAAACCTATGGATTGCTATGTCTCCAAAAGAGTATCAAGCGTGTGTACAGGGGCATAAACGCAGCAGTGATAGGATTGCAGAGGTTCGGTGAGCAAATGAAGACCCTTTGAAGTCATATTGCATGGTACCCATTCCACGGGTCTCAACTCTCCAGGTTTAAGATATTCTTCCTTCAGCTAAAACATGCATGTGGAACCCAGAGTATGATCAACCGTGTGAATGGGAGACGTGTTCAAATATGTCTCAGTTTTCGTACCCTGGTACTCAGGTGCAACATTCCAGACGCTTTACTAACACTCTCCCGACTTGGAGAGTCAGTCCCTTTAACCTCCTGTTTGGTCCAGTTTGCAATTTCTGCGGAAGATGAACAGGAATAGGGAGAACCAACGAGAGACTAGCTGGAGGTGTCTGGATGGGAAATTTAACTCTCATTTCCCACCAGGAAGAGGAATTAACCAAAGGCTCAGCATGCCGTGCCGGAAACAGATTTGGGCCTGAAGCCATCCTGCGGTGTTGCGGCCAGCTCACAAGAAAGCGAGTTGAAGAAAGGAGCTCAGGGACACTGTAATTCACAAACCTGCAGAGTTATAAATGACAGGTATCGTCCAAAAATATACTGAAGTAAGGCTGCCAAGAGGACTTGAAAGCGGGGCGGAATTGCAGGAAAGCGATTTCAGGAGGTAGACTGGAATTGCATTGAAAGCATAGGAAAAGCGGCAGAACGTCCACAGTGATGCACTTGGCCAAAAAGGGCATATGCGTTTTTTCCTGAATATATTCAGGAAAAAACGCATATGCCCTTTTTGGCCAACCAAGCAAACTTGCAAAGGAAATCTGCACTACAATGAAGTCTCACTTCCCCCCGGTCAAAAGGGCCATCTGAAAAAAGTGTAAAATCCAGAAAGGCAGGACAGGCCATGGAGAACTGGGAGCCTTGTTATGCTGATGGGCGGGATGTAAATTGCCAACAGACACTCCGGAGAAGTGTATGGTGTTTCCTGAAACATCTAAAAAACAAAGCAACAGAGCCTAGGGCACTTCCACTTATGGTCCTATAGCTTAGGGAAATTAAAATCAAAAAGACACAGCCATCCCAAAATTTGGGACGCCTCTGTTTACAAGAACCTCGTTTACCGTAAAAGTTCAATATCACAGAAAGTGAAAAATGGATAAAGAACTTGTGGTACTTACGTACAATGCAGTATCACTCAGCAATGAAATCTATGTCATCAGGCCCGTAGCAGCATAATGAGTGGATTCAGGTACGATGATTCTACCTGAAATAAGTCACACAGAAAAAGAAACATCATAAGTTATCACTAATACACAGAATGTAAACTTGGCTACACAGGAACTGAATTCCAAAACAGAACAGGGTCTCAAATTTAGAAAACCAACTTATGCTTGCTTAAGGGGAAAGGTGAGTTGGGGTGCTGCATCAAACCAGAGATTGAAATGAGCACAGATAAAGTTCCTTAAGCCAAATATGGAATAGACAAGAGCTACTCCTTGCTCAACGAAATGGACTCAACACCCCATATTAATCGCCTAAGAATGTACCTGACTAGTAAGTATCTTAAATCCTATGGATTGCTATGTCTCCAAAAGAGAATCAAGCATGTGTACAGGGGCATAAACGCAGCAGTGATAGGATTGGAGAGGTTCGGTGAGCAAATGAAGACCCTTTGAAGTCATATTGCATGGTACCCATTCCACGGGTTTCAACTACCCAGGTTTAAGGTATTCTTCCTTCAGCTAAAACATGCATGTGGAACCTAGGGTATCATCAACCATGTGATCGGGAGACGTGTTCAAATATGTCTCAGTTTTCGTACCCTGGTACTCGGTTGCAACATTCCAGACGCTTTACTAACACTCTCCCGACTTGGAGAGTCAGTCCCTTTAACCTCCTGTTTGGCCCAGTTTGCAATTTCTGCGGAAGATGAACAGGAATAGCGAGAACCAATGAGAGACTAGCTGGAGGTGTCTGGACGGGCAAATTTAACTCTCATTTCCCACCAGGAAGAGGAAATAACAAAAGGCTCAGCGTGCTGTGCCGGAACCAGATTAGGGCCTGAAGCCATCCTGCGGTGTTGCGGCCAGGTCACAAGAAAGCGAGTTGAAGAAAGGAGCTCAGGGGCGCTGTAATTCACAAACCTGCAGAGTTATAAATGACAGCTATCATCCAAAAATATACTGAAGTAAGGCTGCCAAGAGGACTTGAAAGCGGGGAAGAATTGCAGGAATCCGATTTCAGGAGGTAGACTGGAATTGCATTGAAAGCATAGGAAAAGAGGCAGAACGTCCACAATGATGCACTTGGCCAAAAAGGGCGTATGCGTTTTTTCCTGAATATATTCAGGAAAAAACGCATACGCCCTTTTTGGCCAACCAAGCAAGCTTGCAAAGGAAATCTGCACTACAATGAAGTCTCACTTCCCCCCGGTCAAAAGGGCCATCTGAAAAAAGTGTAAAATCCAGAAAGGCAGGACAGGCCATGGAGAACAGGGAGCCTTGTTATGCTGATGGGCAGGATGTAAATTGCCAACAGACACTCGCGAGAAGTGTATGGTGTTCCCTGAAACATCCAAAAAAACAAACAACAGAGCCAAGGGCACTTCCACTTCTGGTCCTATAGCTTAGGGAAATTAAAATCAAAAAGACACAGCCACCCCAAAGTTTGGGACGCCTCTGTTTACAAGAACCTCGTTTACAGTACAAGTTCAACATCACAGAAAGTGAAAAATGGATAAAGAAGTTGTGGTATTTACTAACAAAGCAATATCACTCAGTAATGAAATCTATGTCATCAGGCACTTAGCAGCACAATGAGTGGGTTCAGGTATGATGATTCTAACTGAAATAAGTCACACAGAAAAAGAAACATCATAAGATATCTGTAATACACGGAATGTAAACTTGGCTACACAGGAACTGAATTACAGAACATAAAAGGGTCTCAAATTTAGAAAACCAACTTATGCTTCCTTATGGCGAAAGGTGAGTTGGGGTGCTGCATAAAACCAGAGATTGAAATGAGCACAGATAAAGTTCCTTAAGCCAAATATGGAATAGACAAGAGCTACTCCTTGCTCAACGAAATGGACTCAACACCCCATATTAAATGCCTAAGAATGTACCTGACTAGTAAGTATCTTAAAACCTATGGATTGCTATGTCTCCAAAAGAGAATCAAGCGTGTGTACAGGGGCATAAACGCAGCAGTGATAGGATTGCAGAGGTTTGGTGAGCAAATGAAGACCCTTTGAAGTCATATTGCATGGTACCCATTCCACGGGTCTCAACTCTCCAGGTTTAAGGTATTCTTCCTTCAGCTAAAACATGCATGTGGAACCCAGAGTATGATCAACCGTGTGAATGGGAGACGTGTTCAAATATGTCTCAGTTTTCGTACCCTGGTACTCAGGTGCAACATTCCAGACGCTTTACTAACACTCTCCCGACTTGGAGAGTCAGTCCCTTTAACCTCCTGTTTGGTCCAGTTTGCAATTTCTGCGGAAGATGAACAGGAATAGGGAGAACCAATGAGAGATTAGCTGGAGGTGTCTGGACGGGCAAATTTAACTCTCATTTCCCACCAGGAAGAGGAAATAACAAAAGGCTCAGCGTGCCGTGCCGGAACCAGATTAGGGCCTGAAGCCATCCTGCGGTGTTGCGGCCAGGTCACAAGAAAGCGAGTTGAAGAAAGGAGCTCAGGGGCGCTGTAATTCACAAACCTGCAGAGTTATAAATGACAGCTATCATCCAAAAATATACTGAAGTAAGGCTGCCAAGAGGACTTGAAAGCGGGGAAGAATTGCAGGAAACCGATTTCAGGAGGTAGACTGGAATTGCATTGAAAGCATAGGAAAAGAGGCAGAACGTCCACAATGATGCACTTGGCCAAAAAGGGCGTATGCGTTTTTTCCTGAATATATTCAGGAAAAAACGCATACGCCCTTTTTGGCCAACCAAGCAAGCTTGCAAAGGAAATCTGCACTACAATGAAGTCTCACTTCCCCCCGGTCAAAAGGGCCATCTGAAAAAAGTGTAAAATCCAGAAAGGCAGGACAGGCCATGGAGAACTGGGAGCCTTGTTATGCTGATGGGCAGGATGTAAATTGCCAACAGACACTCGCGAGAAGTGTATGGTGTTCCCTGAAACATCCAAAAAAACAAACAACAGAGCCTAGGGCACTTCCACTTATGGTCCTATAGCTTAGGGAAGTTAAAATCAAAAAGACACAGCCACCCCAAAGTTTGGGACGCCTCTGTTTACAAGAACCTCGTTTACAGTACAAGTTCAACATCGCAGAAAGTGAAAAATGGATAAAGAAGTTGTGGTATTTACTAACAAAGCAATATCACTCAGTAATGAAATCTATGTCATCAGGCTCTTAGCAGCACAATGAGTGGGTTCAGGTATGATGATTCTAACTGAAATAAGTCACACAGAAAAAGAAACATCATAAGATATCTGTAATACACGGAATGTAAACTTGGCTACACAGGAACTGAATTACAGAACAGAACAGGGTCTCAAATTTAGAAAACCAACTTATGCTTCCTTAAGGGGAAAGGTGAGTTGGGGTGCTGCATAAAACCAGAGATTGAAATGAGCACAGATAATGTTCCTTAAGCCAAATATGGAATAGACAAGAGCTACTCCTTGCTCAACGAAATGGACTCAACACCCCATATTAAACGCCTAAGAATGTACCTGACTAGTAAGTATCTTAAAACCTATGGATTGCTATGTCTCCAAAAGAGAATCAAGCGTGTGTACAGGGCCATAAACGCAGCAGTGATAGGATTGCAGAGGTTCAGTGAGCAAATGAAGACCCTTTGAAGTCATATTGCATGGTACCCATTCCACGGGTCTCAACTCTCCAGGTTTAAGGTATTCTTCCTTCAGCTAAAACATGCATGTGGAACCCAGAGTATGATCAACCGTGTGAATGGGAGACGTGTTCAAATATGTCTCAGTTTTCGTACCCTGGTACTCAGGTGCAACATTCCAGACGCTTTACTAACACTCTCCCGACTTGGAGAGTCAGTCCCTTTAACCTCCTGTTTGGTCCAGTTTGCAATTTCTGCGGAAGATGAACAGGAATAGGGAGAACCAATGAGAGAGTAGCTGGAGGTGTCTGGATGGGCAAATTTAACTCTCATTTCCCACCAGGAAGAGGAATTAACCAAAGGCTCAGCGTGCCGTGCCGGAACCAGATTTGGGCCTGAAGCCATCCTGCGGTGTTGCGGCCAGCTCACAAGAAAGCGAGTTGAAGAAAGGAGCTCAGGGACACTGTAATTCACAAACCTGCAGAGTTATAAATGACAGCTATCGTCCAAAAATATACTGAAGTAAGGCTGCCAAGAGGACTTGAAAGCGGGGCGGAATTGCAGGAAAGCGATTTCAGGAGGTAGACTGGAATTGCATTGAAAGCATAGGAAAAGCGGCAGAACGTCCACAGTGATGCACTTGGCCAAAAAGGGCATATGCGTTTTTTCCTGAATATATTCAGGAAAAAACGCATATGCCCTTTTTGGCCAACCAAGCAAACTTGCAAAGGAAATCTGCACTACAATGAAGTCTCACTTCCCCCCGGTCAAAAGGGCCATCTGAAAAAAGTGTAAAATCCAGAAAGGCAGGACAGGCCATGGAGAACTGGGAGCCTTGTTATGCTGATGGGCGGGATGTAAATTGCCAACAGACACTCCAGAGAAGTGTATGGTGTTTCCTGAAACATCTAAAAAACAAAGCAACAGAGCCTAGGGCACTTCCACTTATGGTCCTATAGCTTAGGGAAATTAAAATCAAAAAGACACAGCCACCCCAAAGTTTGGGACGCCTCTGTTTACAAGAACCTCGTTTACCGTAAAAGTTCAATATCACAGAAAGTGAAAAATGGATAAAGAACTTGTGGTACTTACATGCAATGCAGTATCACTCAGCAATGAAATCTATGTCATCAGGCCCGTAGCAGCATAATGAGTGGATTCAGGTACGATGATTCTACCTGAAATAAGTCACACAGAAAAAGAAACATCATAAGTTATCACTAATACACAGAATGTAAACTTGGCTACACAGGAACTGAATTCCAAAACAGAACAGGGTCTCAAATTTAGAAAACCAACTTATGCTTCCTTAAGGGGAAAGGTGAGTTGGGGTGCTGCATCAAACCAGAGATTGAAATGAGCACAGATAAAGTTCCTTAAGCCAAATATGTAATAGACAAGAGCTACTCCTTGCTCAACGAAATGGACTCAACACCCCATATTAATCGCCTAAGAATGTACCTGACTAGTAAGTATCTTAAATCCTATGGATTGCTATGTCTCCAAAAGAGAATCAAGCATGTGTACAGGGGCATAAACGCAGCAGTGATAGGATTGGAGAGGTTCGGTGAGCAAATGAAGACCCTTTGAAGTCATATTGCATGGTACCCATTCCACGGGTTTCAACTACCCAGGTTTAAGGTATTCTTCCTTCAGCTAAAACATGCATGTGGAACCTAGGGTATCATCAACCATGTGATCGGGAGACGTGTTCAAATATGTCTCAGTTTTCGTACCCTGGTACTCGGGTGCAACATTCCAGACGCTTTACTAACACTCTCCCGACTTGGAGAGTCAGTCCCTTTAACCTCCTGTTTGGCCCAGTTTGCAATTTCTGCGGAAGATGAACAGGAATAGCGAGAACCAATGAGAGACTAGCTGGAGGTGTCTGGACGGGCAAATTTAACTCTCATTTCCCACCAGGAAGAGGAAATAACAAAAGGCTCAGCGTGCTGTGCCGGAACCAGATTAGGGCCTGAAGCCATCCTGCGGTGTTGCGGCCAGGTCACAAGAAAGCGAGTTGAAGAAAGGAGCTCAGGGGCGCTGTAATTCACAAACCTGCAGAGTTATAAATGACAGCTATCATCCAAAAATATACTGAAGTAAGGCTGCCAAGAGGACTTGAAAGCGGGGAAGAATTGCAGGAAACCGATTTCAGGAGGTAGACTGGAATTGCATTGAAAGCATAGGAAAAGAGGCAGAACGTCCACAATGATGCACTTGGCCAAAAAGGGCGTATGCGTTTTTTCCGGAATATATTCAGGAAAAAACGCATACGCCCTTTTTGGCCAACCAAGCAAGCTTGCAAAGGAAATCTGCACTACAATGAAGTCTCACTTCCCCCCGGTCAAAAGGGCCATCTGAAAAAAGTGTAAAATCCAGAAAGGCAGGACAGGCCATGGAGAACTGGGAGCCTTGTTATGCTGATGGGCAGAATGTAAATTGCCAACAGACACTCGCGAGAAGTGTATGGTGTTCCCTGAAACATCCAAAAAAACAAACAACAGAGCCTAGGGCACTTCCACTTATGGTCCTATAGCTTAGGGAAGTTAAAATCAAAAAGACACAGCCACCCCAAAGTTTGGGACGCCTCTGTTTACAAGAACCTCGTTTACAGTACAAGTTCAACATCGCAGAAAGTGAAAAATGGATAAAGAAGTTGTGGTATTTACTAACAAAGCAATATCACTCAGTAATGAAATCTATGTCATCAGGCACTTAGCAGCACAATGAGTGGGTTCAGGTATGATGATTCTAACTGAAATAAGTCACACAGAAAAAGAAACATCATAATATATCTGTAATACACGGAATGTAAACTTGGCTACACAGGAACTGAATTACAGAACAGAACAGTGTCTCAAATTTAGAAAACCAACTTATGCTTCCTTAAGGGGAAAGGTGAGTTGGGGTGCTGCATAAAACCAGAGATTGAAATGAGCACAGATAAAGTTCCTTAAGCCAAATATGGAATAGACAAGAGCTACTCCTTGCTCAACGAAATGGACTCAACACCGCATATTCAACGCCTAAGAATGTACCTGCCTAGTAAGTATCTTAAAACCTATGGATTGCTATGTCTCCGAAAGAGAATCAAGCATGTGTACAGGGGCATTAACGCACCAGTGATAGGATTGGAGAGGTTCGGTGAGCAAATGAAGACCCTTTGAAGTCATATTGCATGGTACCCATTCCACGGGTTTCAACTACCCAGGTTTAAGGTATTCTTCCTTCAGCTAAAACATGCATGTGGAACCTAGAGTATGATCAACAATGTGATCGGGAGACGTGTTCAAATATGTCTCAGTTTTCGTACCCTGGTACTCGGGTGCAACATTCCAGACGCTTTACTAACACTCTCCCGACTTGGAGAGTCAGTCCCTTTAACCTCCTGTTTGGCCCAGTTTGCAATTTCTGCGGAAGATGAACAGGAATAGCGAGAACCAATGAGAGACTAGCTGGAGGTGTCTGGACGGGCATATTTAACTCTCATTTCCCACCAGGAAGAGGAATTAACCAAAGGCTCAGCGTGCCGTGCCGGAACCAGATTAGGGCCTGAAGCCATCCTGCGGTGTTGCGGCCAGGTCACAAGAAAGCGAGTTGAAGAAAGGAGCTCAGGGGCACTGTAATTCACAAACATGCAGAGTTATAAATGACAGCTATCGTCCAAAAATAGACTGAAGTCAGGCTGTCAAGAGGACTTGAAAGCGGGGCAGAATTGCAGGAAACCGATTTCAGGAGGTAGACTGGAATTGCATTGAAAGCATAGGAAAAGAGGCAGAACGTCCACAATGATGCACTTGGCCAAAAAGGGCGTATGCGTTTTTTCCTGAATATATTCAGGAAAAAACGCATACGCCCCTTTTGGCCAACCAAGCAAGCTTGCAAAGGAAATCTGCACTACAATGAAGTCTCACTTCCCCCCGGTCAAAAGGGCCATCTGAAAAAAGTGTAAAATCCAGAAAGGCAGGACAGGCCATGGAGAACTGGGAGCCTTGTTATGCTGATGGGCGGGATGTAAATTGCCAACAGACACTCGGGAGAAGTGTATGGTGTTTCCTGAAACATCTAAAAAACAAAGCAACAGAGCCTAGGGCACTTCCACTTATGGTCCTATAGTTTAGGGAAATTAAAATCAAAAAGACAAAGCCACCCCAAAGTTTGGGACGCCTCTGTTTACAAGAACCTCGTTTACCGTACAAGTTCAATATCACAGAAAGTGAAAAATGGATAAAGAACTTGTGGTACTTACGTACAATGCAGTATCACTCAGCAATGAAATCTATGTCATCAGGCCCGTAGCAGCACAATGAGTGGATTCAGGTACGATGATTCTAACTGAAATAAGTCACACAGAAAAAGAAACATCATAAGATATCAGTAATACACGGAATGTAAACTTGGCTACACAGGAACTGAATTACAGAACAGAACAGGGTCTCAAATTTAGAAAACCAACTTATGCTTGCTTAAGGGTAAAGGTGAGTTGGGGTGCTGCATGAAACCAGAGATTGAAATGAGCACAGATAAAGTTCCTTTAGCCAAATATGGAATAGACAAGAGCTACTCCTTGCTCAACGAAATGGACTCAACACCGCATATTAAACGCCTAAGAATGTACCTGACTAGTAAGTATCTTAAAACCTATGGATTGCTATGTCTCCGAAAGAGAATCAAGCATGTGTACAGGGGCATAAACGCAGCAGTGATAGGATTGGAGAGGTTCGGTGAGCAAATGAAGACCCTTTGAAGTCATATTGCATGGTACCCATTCCACGGGTTTCAACTACCCAGGTTTAAGGTATTCTTCCTTCAGCTAAAACATGCATGTGGAACCTAGAGTATGATCAACCATGTGATCGGGAGACGTGTTCAAATATGTCTCAGTTTTCGTACCCTGGTACTCGGGTGCAACATTCCAGACGCTTTACTAACACTCTCCCGACTTGGAGAGTCAGTCCCTTTAACCTCCTGTTTGGCCCAGTTTGCAATTTCTGCGGAAGATGAACAGGAATAGCGAGAACCAATGAGAGACTAGCTGGAGGTGTCTGGACGGGCAAATTTAACTCTCATTTCCCACCAGGAAGAGGAATTAACCAAAGGCTCAGCGTGCCGTGCCGGAACCAGATTAGGGCCTGAAGCCATCCTGCGGTGTTGCGGCCAGGTCACAAGAAAGCGAGTTGAAGAAAGGAGCTCAGGGGCACTGTAATTCACAAACATGCAGAGTTATAAATGACAGCTATCATCCAAAAATATACTGAAGTAAGGCTGCCAAGAGGACTTGAAAGCGGGGCAGAATTGCAGGAAACCGATTTCAGGAGGTAGACTGGAATTGCATTGAAGCATAGGAAAAGAGGCAGAACGTCCACAATGATGCACTTGGCCAAAAAGGGCGTATGCGTTTTTTCCTGAATATATTCAGGAAAAAACGCATACGCCCTTTTTGGCCAACCAAGCAAGCTTGCAAAGGAAATCTGCACTACAATGAAGTCTCACTTCCCCCCGGTCAAAAGGGCCATCTGAAAAAAGTGTAAAATCCAGAAAGGCAGGACAGGCCATGGAGAACTGGGAGCCTTGTTATGCTGATGGGCGGGATGTAAATTGCCAACAGCCACTCGGGAGAAGTGTATGGTGTTTCCTCAAACATCTAAAAAACAAAGCAACAGAGCCTAGGGCACTTCCACTTATGGTCCTATAGCTTAGGGAAATTAAAATCAAAAAGACACAGCCACCCCAAAGTTTGGGACGCCTCTGTTTACAAGAACCTCGTTTACCGTACAAGTTCAATATCACAGAAAGTGAAAAATGGATAAAGAACTTGTGGTACTTACGTACAATGCAGTATCACTCAGCAATGAAATCTATGTCATCAGGCCCGTAGCAGCATAATGAGTGGATTCAGGTACGATGATTCTAACTGAAATAAGTCACACAGAAAAAGAAACATCATAAGGTATCACTAATACACGGAATGTAAACTTGGCTACACAGGAACTGAATTCCAGAACAGAACAGGGTCTCAAATTTAGAAAACCAACTTATGCTTGCTTAAGGGTAAAGGTGAGTTGGGGTGCTGCATGAAACCAGAGATTGAAATGAGCACAGATAAAGTTCCTTTAGCCAAATATGGAATAGACAAGAGCTACTCCTTGCTCAACGAAATGGACTCAACACCGCATATTAATCGCCTAAGAATGTACCTGACTAGTAATTATCTTAAAACCTATGGATTGCTATGTCTCCGAAAGAGAACCAAGCATGTGTACAGGGGCATAAACGCAGCAGTGATAGGATTGGAGAGGTTCGGTGAGCAAATGAAGACCCTTTGAAGTCATATTGCATGGTACCCATTCCACGGGTTTCAACTACCCAGGTTTAAGGTATTCTTCCTTCAGCTAAAACATGCATGTGGAACCTAGAGTATGATCAACCATGTGATCAGGAGATGTGTTCAAATATGTCTCAGTTTTCGTACCCTGGTACTCGGATGCAACATTCCAGACGCTTTACTAACACTCTCCTGACTTTGAGAGTCAGTCCCTTTAACCTCCTGTTTGGCCCAGTTTGCAATTTCTGCGGAAGATGAACAGGAATAGCGAGAACCAATGAGAGACTAGCTGGAGGTGTCTGGACGGGCAAATTTAACTCTCATTTCCCACCAGGAAGAGGAATTAACCAAAGGCTCAGCGTGCCGTGCCGGAACCAGATTAGGGCCTGAAGCCATCTTGCGGTGTTGCGGCCAGGTCACAAGAAAGCGAGTTGAAGAAAGGAGCTCAGGGGCACTGTAATTCACAAACATGCAGAGTTATAAATGACAGCTATCGTCCAAAAATATACTGAAGTCAGGCTGTCAAGAGGACTTGAAAGCGGGGCAGAATTGCAGGAAACCGATTTCACGAGGTAGACTGGAATTGCATTGAAAGCATAGGAAAAGAGGCAGAACGTCCACAATGATGCACTTGGCCAAAAAGGGCGTATGCGTTTTTTCCTGAATATATTCAGGAAAAAACGCATACGCCCTTTTTGGCCAACCAAGCAAGCTTGCAAAGGAAATCTGCACTACAATGAAGTCTCACTTCCCCCCGGTCAAAAGGGCCATCTGAAAAAAGTGTAAAATCCAGAAAGGCAGGACAGGCCATGGAGAACTGGGAGCCTTGTTATGCTGATGAGCGGGATGTAAATTGCCAACAGACACTCGGGAGAAGTGTATGGTGTTTCCTGAAACATCTAAAAAACAAAGCAACAGAGCCTAGGGCACTTCCACTTATGGTCCTATAGCTTAGGGAAATTAAAATCAAAAAGACAAAGCCACCCCAAAGTTTGGGACGCCTCTGTTTACAAGAACCTCGTTTACCGTACAAGTTCAATATCACAGAAAGTGAAAAATGGATAAAGAACTTGTGGTACTTAGGTACAATGCAGTATCACTCAGCAATGAAATCTATGTCATCAGGCCCGTAGCAGCATAATGAGTGGATTCAGGTACGATGATTCTAACTGAAATAAGTCACACAGAAAAAGAAACATCATAAGATATCAGTAATACACGGAATGTAAACTTGGCTACACAGGAACTGAATTACAGAACAGAACAGGGTCTCAAATTTAGAAAACCAACTTATGCTTGCTTAAGGGTAAAGGTGAGTTGGGGTGCTGCATGAAACCAGAGATTGAAATGAGCACAGATAAAGTTCCTTTAGCCAAATATGGAATAGACAAGAGCTACTCCTTGCTCAACGAAATGGACTCAACACCGCATATTAATCGCCTAAGAATGTACCTGACTAGTAATTATCTTAAAACCTATGGATTGCTATGTCTCCGAAAGAGAACCAAGCATGTGTACAGGGGCATAAACGCAGCAGTGATAGGACTGGAGAGGTTCCGTGAGCAAATGAAGACCCTTTGAAGTCATATTGCATGGTACCCATTCCACGGGTTTCAACTACCCAGGTTTAAGGTATTCTTCCTTCAGCTAAAACATGCATGTGGAACCTAGAGTATGATCAACCATGTGATCAGGAGATGTGTTCAAATATGTCTCAGTTTTCGTACCCTGGTACTGGGGTGCAACATTCCAGACGCTTTACTAACACTCTCCTGACTTTGAGAGTCAGTCCCTTTAACCTCCTGTTTGGCCCAGTTTGCAATTTCTGCGGAAGATGAACAGGAATAGCCAGAACCAATGAGAGACTAGCTGGAGGTGTCTGGACGGGCAAATTTAACTCTCATTTCCCACCAGGAAGAGGAATTAACCAAAGGCTCAGCGTGCCGTGCCGGAACCAGATTAGGGCCTGAAGCCATCCTGCAGTGTTGTGGCCAGGTCACAAGAAAGCGAGTTGAAGGAAGGAGCTCAGGGGCACTGTAATTCACAAACCTGCAGAGTTATAAATGACAGCTATCGTCCAAAAATATACTGAAGTCAGGCTGTCAAGAGGACTTGAAAGCGGGGCAGAATTGCAGGAAACCGATTTCAGGAGGTAGACTGGAATTGCATTGAAAGCATAGGAAAAGAGGCAGAACGTCCACAATGATGCACTTGGCCAAAAAGGGCGTATGCGTTTTTTCCTGAATATATTCAGGAAAAAACGCATACGCCCTTTTTGGCCAACCAAGCAAGCTTGCAAAGGAAATCTGCACTACAATGAAGTCTCACTTCCCCCCGGTCAAAAGGGCCATCTGAAAAAAGTGTAAAATCCAGAAAGGCAGGACAGGCCATGGAGAACTGGGAGCCTTGTTATGCTGGTGGGCGGGATGTAAATTGCCAACAGACACTCGGGAGAAGTGTATGGTGTTTCCTGAAACATCTAAAAAACAAAGCAACAGAGCCTAGGGCACTTCCACTTATGGTCCTATAGCTTAGGGAAATTAAAATCAAAAAGACACAGCCACCCCAAAGTTTGGGACGCCTCTGTTTACAAGAACCTCGTTTACCGTACAAGTTCAATATCACAGAAAGTGAAAAATGGATAAAGAACTTGTGGTACTTACGTACAATGCAGTATCACTCAGCAATGAAATCTATGTCATCAGGCCCGTAGCAGCATAATGAGTGGATTCAGGTACGATGATTCTAACTGAAATAAGTCACACAGAAAAAGAAACATCATAAGGTATCACTAATACACGGAATGTAAACTTGGCTACACAGGAACTGAATTCCAGAACAGAACAGGGTCTCAAATTTAGAAAACCAACTTATGCTTGCTTAAGGGTAAAGGTGAGTTGGGGTGCTGCATGAAACCAGAGATTGAAATGAGCACAGATAAAGTTCCTTTAGCCAAATATGGAATAGACAAGAGCTACTCCTTGCTCAACGAAATGGACTCAACACCGCATATTAAACGCCTAAGAATGTACCTGACTAGTAAGTATCTTAAAACCTATGGATTGCTATGTCTCCGAAAGGGAATCAAGCATGTGTACAGGGGCATAAACGCAGCAGTGATAGGATTGGAGAGGTTCGGTGAGCAAATGAAGACCCTTTGAAGTCATATTGCATGGTACCCATTCCACGGGTTTCAACTACCCAGGTTTAAGGTATTCTTCCTTCAGCTAAAACATGCATGTGGAACCTAGAGTATGATCAACCATGTGATCGGGAGACGTGTTCAAATATGTCTCAGTTTTCGTACCCTGGTACTCGGGTGCAACATTCCAGACGCTTTACTAACACTCTCCCGACTTGGAGCGTCAGTCCCTTTAACCTCCTGTTTGGCCCAGTTTGCAATTTCTGCGGAAGATGAACAGGAATAGCGAGAACCAATGAGAGACTAGCTGGAGGTGTCTGGACGGGCAAATTTAACTCTCATTTCCCACCAGGAAGAGGAATTAACCAAAGGCTCAGCGTGCCGTGCCGGAACCAGATTAGGGCCTGAAGCCATCCTGCGGTGTTGCGGCCAGGTCACGAGAAAGCGAGTTGAAGAAAGGAGCTCAGGGGCACTGTAATTCACAAACCTGCAGAGTTATAAATGACAGCTATCGTCCAAAAATATACTGAAGTCAGGCTGCCAAGAGGACTTGAAAGCGGGGCAGAATTGCAGGAAACCGATTTCAGGAGGTAGACTGGAATTGCATTGAAAGCATAGGAAAAGAGGCAGAACGTCCACAATGATGCACTTGGCCAAAAACGGCGTATGCGTTTTTTCCTGAATATATTCAGGAAAAAATGCATACGCCCTTTTTGGCCAACCAAGCAAGCTTGCAAAGGAAATCTGCACTACAATGAAGTCTCACTTCCCCCCGGTCAAAAGGGCCATCTGAAAAAAGTGTAAAATCCAGAAAGGCAGGACTGGCCATGGAGAACTGGGAGCCTTGTTATGCTGATGGGCGGGATGTAAATTGCCAACAGACACTCGGGAGAAGTGTATGGTGTTTCCTGAAACATCTAAAAAACAAAGCAACAGAGCCTAGGGCACTTCCACTTATGGTCCTATAGCTTAGGGAAATTAAAATCAAAAAGACACAGCCACCCCAAAGTTTGGGACGCCTCTGTTTACAAGAACCTCGTTTACCGTACAAGTTCAGTATCACAGAAAGTGAAAAATGGATAAAGAACTTGTGGTACTTACGTACAATGCAGTATCACTCAGCAATGAAATCTATGTCATCAGGCCCGTAGCAGCATAATGAGTGGATTCAGGTACGATGATTCTAACTGAAATAAGTCACACAGAAAAAGAAACATCATAAGATATCAGTAATACACGGAATGTAAACTTGGCTACACAGGAACTGAATTCCAGAACAGAACAGGGTCTCAAATTTAGAAAACCAACTTATGCTTTCTTAAGGGTAAAGGTGAGTTGGGGTGCTGCATGAAACCAGAGATTGAAATGAGCACAGATAAAGTTCCTTTAGCCAAATATGGAATAGACAAGAGCTACTCCTTGCTCAACGAAATGGACTCAACACCGCATATTAAACGCCTAAGAATGTACCTGACTAGTAAGTATCTTAAAACCTATGGATTGCTATGTCTCCGAAAGAGAATCAAGCATGTGTACAGGGGCATAAACGCAGCAGTGATAGGATTGGAGAGGTTCGGTGAGCAAATGAAGACCCTTTGAAGTCATATTGCATGGTACCCATTCCACGGGTTTCAACTACCCAGGTTTAAGGTATTCTTCCTTCAGCTAAAACATGCATGTGGAACCTAGAGTATGATCAACCATGTGATCGGGAGACGTGTTCAAATATGTCTCAGTTTTCGTACCCTGGTACTCGGGTGCAACATTCCAGACGCTTTACTAACACTCTCCCGACTTGGAGAGTCAGTCCCTTTAACCTCCTGTTTGGCCCAGTTTGCAATTTCTGTGGAAGATGAACAGGAATAGCGAGAACCAATGAGAGACTAGCTGGAGGTGTCTGGACGGGCAAATTTAACTCTCATTTCCCACCAGGAAGAGGAATTAACCAAAGGCTCAGCATGCCGTGCCGGAACCAGATTAGGGCCTGAAGCCATCCTGCGGTGTTGCGGCCAGGTCACGAGAAAGCGAGTTGAAGAAAGGAGCTCAGGGGCACTGTAATTCACAAACCTGCAGAGTTATAAATGACAGCTATCGTCCAAAAATATACTGAAGTCAGGCTGCCAAGAGGACTTGAAAGCGGGGCAGAATTGCAGGAAACCGATTTCAGGAGGTAGACTGGAATTGCATTGAAAGCATAGGAAAAGAGGCAGAACGTCCACAATGATGCACTTGGCCAAAAACGGCGTATGCGTTTTTTCCTGAATATATTCAGGAAAAAACGCATACGCCCTTTTTGGCCAACCAAGCAAGCTTGCAAAGGAAATCTGCACTACAATGAAGTCTCACTTCCCCCCGGTCAAAAGGGCCATCTGAAAAAAGTGTAAAATCCAGAAAGGCAGGACTGGCCATGGAGAACTGGGAGCCTTGTTATGCTGATGGGCGGGATGTAAATTGCCAACAGACACTCGGGAGAAGTGTATGGTGTTTCCTGAAACATCTAAAAAACAAAGCAACAGAGCCTAGGGCACTTCCACTTATGGTCCTATAGCTTAGGGAAATTAAAATCAAAAAGACACAGCCACCCCAAAGTTTGGGACGCCTCTGTTTACAAGAACCTCGTTTACCGTACAAGTTCAATATCACAGAAAGTGAAAAATGGATAAAGAACTTGTGGTACTTACGTACAATGCAGTATCACTCAGCAATGAAATCTATGTCATCAGGCCCGTAGCAGCATAATGAGTGGATTCAGGTACGATGATTCTAACTGAAATAAGTCACACAGAAAAAGAAACATCATAAGATATCAGTAATACACGGAATGTAAACTTGGCTACACAGGAACTGAATTCCAGAACAGAACAGGGTCTCAAATTTAGAAAACCAACTTATGCTTGCTTAAGGGTAAAGGTGAGTTGGGGTGCTGCATGAAACCAGAGATTGAAATGAGCACAGATAAAGTTCCTTTAGCCAAATATGGAATAGACAAGAGCTACTCCTTGCTCAACGAAATGGACTCAACACCGCATATTAAACGCCTAAGAATGTACCTGACTAGTAAGTATCTTAAAACCTATGGATTGCTATGTCTCCGAAAGAGAATCAAGCATGTGTACAGGGGCATAAACGCAGCAGTGATAGGATTGGAGAGGTTCGGTGAGCAAATGAAGACCCTTTGAAGTCATATTGCATGGTACCCATTCCACGGGTTTCAACTACCCAGGTTTAAGGTATTCTTCCTTCAGCTAAAACATGCATGTGGAACCTAGAGTATGATCAACCATGTGATCGGGAGACGTGTTCAAATATGTCTCAGTTTTCGTACCCTGGTACTCGGGTGCAACATTCCAGACGCTTTACTAACACTCTCCCGACTTGGAGAGTCAGTCCCTTTAACCTCCTGTTTGGCCCAGTTTGCAATTTCTGCGGAAGATGAACAGGAATAGCGAGAACCAATGAGAGACTAGCTGGAGGTGTCTGGACGGGCAAATTTAACTCTCATTTCCCACCAGGAAGAGGAATTAACCAAAGGCTCAGCATGCCGTGCCGGAACCAGATTAGGGCCTGAAGCCATCCTGCGGTGTTGCGGCCAGGTCACGAGAAAGCGAGTTGAAGAAAGGAGCTCAGGGGCACTGTAATTCACAAACCTGCAGAGTTATAAATGACAGCTATCGTCCAAAAATATACTGAAGTCAGGCTGCCAAGAGGACTTGAAAGCGGGGCAGAATTGCAGGAAACCGATTTCAGGAGGTAGACTGGAATTGCATTGAAAGCATAGGAAAAGAGGCAGAACGTCCACAATGATGCACTTGGCCAAAAACGGCGTATGCGTTTTTTCCTGAATATATTCAGGAAAAAACGCATACGCCCTTTTTGGCCAACCAAGCAAGCTTGCAAAGGAAATCTGCACTACAATGAAGTCTCACTTCCCCCCGGTCAAAAGGGCCATCTGAAAAAAGTGTAAAATCCAGAAAGGCAGGACTGGCCATGGAGAACTGGGAGCCTTGTTATGCTGATGGGCGGGATGTAAATTGCCAACAGACACTCGGGAGAAGTGTATGGTGTTTCCTGAAACATCTAAAAAACAAAGCAACAGAGCCTAGGGCACTTCCACTTATGGTCCTATAGCTTAGGGAAATTAAAATCAAAAAGACACAGCCACCCCAAAGTTTGGGACGCCTCTGTTTACAAGAACCTCGTTTACCGTACAAGTTCAATATCACAGAAAGTGAAAAATGGATAAAGAACTTGTGGTACTTACGTACAATGCAGTATCACTCAGCAATGAAATCTATGTCATCAGGCCCGTAGCAGCATAATGAGTGGATTCAGGTACGATGATTCTAACTGAAATAAGTCACACAGAAAAAGAAACATCATAAGATATCAGTAATACACGGAATGTAAACTTGGCTACACAGGAACTGAATTCCAGAACAGAACAGGGTCTCAAATTTAGAAAACCAACTTATGCTTGCTTAAGGGTAAAGGTGAGTTGGGGTGCTGCATGAAACCAGAGATTGAAATGAGCACAGATAAAGTTCCTTTAGCCAAATATGGAATAGACAAGAGCTACTCCTTGCTCAACGAAATGGACTCAACACCGCACATTAAACGCCTAAGAATGTACCTGACTAGTAAGTATCTTAAAACCTATGGATTGCTATGTCTCCGAAAGAGAATCAAGCATGTGTACAGGGGCATAAACGCAGCAGTGATAGGATTGGAGAGGTTCGGTGAGCAAATGAAGACCCTTTGAAGTCATATTGCATGGTACCCATTCCACGGGTTTCAACTACCCAGGTTTAAGGTATTCTTCCTTCAGCTAAAACATGCATGTGGAACCTAGAGTATGATCAACCATGTGATCGGGAGACGTGTTCAAATATGTCTCAGTTTTCGTACCCTGGTACTCGGGTGCAACATTCCAGACGCTTTACTAACACTCTCCCGACTTGGAGAGTCAGTCCCTTTAACCTCCTGTTTGGCCCAGTTTGCAATTTCTGCGGAAGATGAACAGGAATAGCGAGAACCAATGAGAGACTAGCTGGAGGTGTCTGGACGGGCAAATTTAACTCTCATTTCCCACCAGGAAGAGGAATTAACCAAAGGCTCAGCATGCCGTGCCGGAACCAGATTAGGGCCTGAAGCCATCCTGCGGTGTTGCGGCCAGGTCACGAGAAAGCGAGTTGAAGAAAGGAGCTCAGGGGCACTGTAATTCACAAACCTGCAGAGTTATAAATGACAGCTATCGTCCAAAAATATACTGAAGTCAGGCTGCCAAGAGGACTTGAAAGCGGGGCAGAATTGCAGGAAACCGATTTCAGGAGGTAGACTGGAATTGCATTGAAAGCATAGGAAAAGAGGCAGAACGTCCACAATGATGCACTTGGCCAAAAACGGCGTATGCGTTTTTTCCTGAATATATTCAGGAAAAAACGCATACGCCCTTTTTGGCCAACCAAGCAAGCTTGCAAAGGAAATCTGCACTACAATGAAGTCTCACTTCCCCCCGGTCAAAAGGGCCATCTGAAAAAAGTGTAAAATCCAGAAAGGCAGGACTGGCCATGGAGAACTGGGAGCCTTGTTATGCTGATGGGCGGGATGTAAATTGCCAACAGACACTCGGGAGAAGTGTATGGTGTTTCCTGAAACATCTAAAAAACAAAGCAACAGAGCCTAGGGCACTTCCACTTATGGTCCTATAGCTTAGGGAAATTAAAATCAAAAAGACACAGCCACCCCAAAGTTTGGGACGCCTCTGTTTACAAGAACCTCGTTTACCGTACAAGTTCAATATCACAGAAAGTCAAAAATGGATAAAGAACTTGTGGTACTTACGTACAATGCAGTATCACTCAGCAATGAAATCTATGTCATCAGGCCCGTAGCAGCATAATGAGTGGATTCAGGTACGATGATTCTAACTGAAATAAGTCACACAGAAAAAGAAACATCATAAGATATCAGTAATACACGGAATGTAAACTTGGCTACACAGGAACTGAATTCCAGAACAGAACAGGGTCTCAAATTTAGAAAACCAACTTATGCTTGCTTAAGGGTAAAGGTGAGTTGGGGTGCTGCATGAAACCAGAGATTGAAATGAGCACAGATAAAGTTCCTTTAGCCAAATATGGAATAGACAAGAGCTACTCCTTGCTCAACGAAATGGACTCAACACCGCACATTAAACGCCTAAGAATGTACCTGACTAGTAAGTATCTTAAAACCTATGGATTGCTATGTCTCCAAAAGAGAATCAAGCATGTGTACAGGGGCATAAACGCAGCAGTGATAGGATTGGAGAGGTTCGGTGAGCAAATGAAGACCCTTTGAAGTCATATTGCATGGTACCCATTCCACGGGTTTCAACTACCCAGGTTTAAGGTATTCTTCCTTCAGCTAAAACATGCATGTGGAACCTAGAGTATGATCAACCATGTGATCGGGAGACGTGTTCAAATATGTCTCAGTTTTCGTACCCTGGTACTCGGGTGCAACATTCCAGACGCTTTACTAACACTCTCCCGACTTGGAGAGTCAGTCCCTTTAACCTCCTGTTTGGCCCAGTTTGCAATTTCTGCGGAAGATGAACAGGAATAGTGAGAACCAATGAGAGACTAGCTGGAGGTGTCTGGACGGGCAAATTTAACTCGCATTTCCCACCAGGAAGAGGAATTAACCAAAGGCTCAGCGTGCCGTGCCGGAACCAGATTAGGGCCTGAAGCCATCCTGCGGTGTTGCGGCCAGGTCACAAGAAAGCGAGTTGAAGAAAGGAGCTCAGGGGCACTATAATTCACAAACCTGCAGAGTTATAAATGACAGCTATCATCCAAAAATATACTGAAGTAAGGCTGCCAAGAGGACTTGAAAGCGGGGCAGAATTGCAGGAAACCGATTTCAGGAGGTAGACTGGAATTGCATTGAAAGCATAGGAAAAGAGGCAGAATGTCCACAATGATGCACTTGGCCAAAAAGGGCGAATGCATTTTTTCCTGAATATATTCAGGAACAAACGCATACGCACTTTTTGGCCAACCAAGCAAACTTGCAAAGGAAATCTGCACTACAATGAAGTCTCACTTCCCCCCGGTCAAAAGGGCCATCTAAAAAAGTGTAAAATCCAGAAAGGCAGGACAGGCCGTGAACTGGGAGCCTTGTTGTGCTGATGGGCGGGATGTAAATTGCCAACAGACACTCGGGACAAGTGTATGGTGTTTCCTGAAACATCTAAAAAACAAAGCAACAGAGCCTAGGGCACTTCCACTTATGGTCCTATAGCTTAGAGAAATTAAAATCAAAAAGACACAGCCACCCCAAAGTTTGGGACGCCTATGTTTACAAGAACCTCATTTACCGTACAAGTACAATATCACAGAAAGTGAAAAATGGATAAAGAACTTGTGGTACTTACGTACAATGCAGTATCACTCAGCAATGAAATCTATGTCATCAGGCCCGTAGCACATAATGAGTGGATTCAGGTACAATGATTCTAACTGAAATAAGTCACACAGAAAAAGAAATATCATAAGATATCACTAATACATGGAATGTAAACTTGACTACACAGGAACTGAATTACAGAACAGAACAGGGTCTCAAATTTAGAAAACCAACTTATGCTTGCTTAAGGGTAAAGGTGAGTTGGGGTGCTGCATAAAACCAGAGATTGAAATGAGCACAGATAAAGTTCCTTAAGCAAATATGGAATAGACAAGAGCTACTCCTTGCTCAACGAAATGGACTCAACACCGCATATTAAACGCCTAAGAATGTACCTGACTAGTAAGTATCTTAAAACCTATGGATTGCTATGTCTCCGAAAGAGAATCAAGCATGTGTACAGGGGCATAAATGCAGCAGTGATAGGATTGGAGAGGTTCGGTGAGCAAATGAAGACCCTTTGAAGTCATATTGCATGGTACCCATTCCACGGGATTCAACTACCCTGGTTTGAGGTATTCTTCCTTCAACTAATAGATGCCTGTGGAACCTAGAGTATGATCAACCATGTGATCGGGAGACGTGTTCAAATATGTCTCAGTGTTCGTACCCTGGTACTCGGTTGCAACATTCCAGATGCTTTACTAACACTCTCCCCACTTGGAGAGTCAGCGCCTTTAACCTCCTGTTTGGCCCAGTTTGCAATTTCTGCGGAAGATGAACAGGAATAGGGAGAACCAATGAGAGACTAGCTGGAGGTGTCTGGACGGGCAAATTTAACTCTCATTTCCCACCAGGAAGAGGAATTAACCAAAGGCTCAGTGTGCCGTGCCGGAACCAGATTAGGGCCTGAAGCCATCCTGCCGTGTTGCGGCCAGCTCACAAGAAAGCGAGTTGAAGAAAGGAGCTCAGGGGCACTGTAATTCACAAACATGCAGAGTTATAAATGACAGCTATCGTCCAAAAATATACTGAAGTCAGGCTGCCAAGAGGACTTGAAAGCGGGGCAGAATTGCAGGAAACCGATTTCAGGAGGTAGACTGGAATTGCATTGAATGCATAGGAAAAGAGGCAGAACGTCCACAATGATGCACTTGGCCAAAAAGGGCGTATGCGTTTTTTCCTGAATATATTCAGGAAAAAACGCATACGCACTTTTTGGCCAACCAAGCAAGCTTACAAAGGAAATCTGCACTACAATGAAGTCTCACTTACCCCCGGTCAAAAAGGCCATCTGAAAAAAGTGTAAAATCCAGAAATCCCGGACAGGCCATGGAGATCTGGGAGCCTTGTTATGCTGATGGGCGGGATGTAAATTGCCAACAGCCACTCGGGAGAAGTGTATGGTGTTTCCTGAAACATCTAAAAAACAAAGCAACAGAGCCTAGGGCACTTCCACTTATGGTCCTATAGCTTAGGGAAATTAAAATCAAAAAGACACAGCCACCCCAAAGTTTGGGACGCCTCTGTTTACAAGAATCTCGTTTACCGTACAAGTTCAACATCGCAGAAAGTGAAAAATGGATAAAGAAGTTGTGGTATTTACTAACAAAGCAATATCACTCAGCAATGAAATCTATGTCATCAGGCCCTTAGCAGCACAATGAGTGGATTCAGGTATGATGATTCTAACTGAAATAAGTCACACAGAAAAAGAAACATCATAAGATATCAGTAATACACGGAATGTTAACTTGGCTACACAGGAACTGAATTACAGAACAGAACAGGGTCTCAAATTTAGAAAACCAACTTATGCTTGCTTAAGGGGAAAGGTGAGTTGGGGTGCTGCATAAAACCAGAGATTGAAATGAGCACAGATAATGTTCCTTAAGCCAAATATGGAATAGACAAGAGCTGCTCCTTGCTCAACGAAATGGACTCAACACCCCATATTAAACGCCTAAGAATGTACCTGACTAGTAAGTATCTTAAAACCTATGGATTGCTATGTCTCTAAAAGAGAATCAAGCGTGTGTACAGGGGCATAAACGCAGCAGTGATAGGATTGGAGAGGTTCGGTGAGCAAATGAAGACCCTTTGAAGTCATATTGCATGGTACCCATTCCACGGGTTTCAACTACCCAGGATTAAGGTATTCTTCCTTCAGCTAAAACATGCATGTGGAAGCCAGAGTATGATCAAACGTGTGAACGGAAGACGTGTTCAAATATGTCTCAGTTTTCCTACCCTGGTACTCGGGTGCAACATTCCGGACGCTTTACTAACACTCTCCCCACTTGGAGAGTCAGCGCCTTTAACCTCCTGTTTGGCCCAGTTTGCAATTTCTGTGGAAGATGAACAGGAATAGCGAGAACCAATGAGAGACTAGCTGGAGGTGTCTGGACAGGCAAATTTAACTCTCATTTCCCACCAGGAAGAGGAATTAACCAAAGGCTCAGCGTGCCGTGCCGGAACCAGATTAGGGCCTGAAGCCATTATGCCGTGTTGCGGCCAGCTCACAAGAAAACGAGTTAAAGAAAGGAGCTCAGGGGCACTGTAATTCACAAACATGCAGAGTTATAAATGACAGCTATCGTCCAAAAATATACTGAAGTCAGGCTGCCAAGAGGACTTGAAAGCGGGGCAGAATTGCAGGAAACCGATTTCAGGAGGTAGACTGGAATTGCATTGAAAGCATAGGAAAAGAGGCAGAACGTCCACAATGATGCACTTGGCCAAAAAGGGCGTATGCGTTTTTTCCTGAATATATTCAGGAAAAAACGCATACGCCCTTTTTGGCCAACCAAGCAAGCTTGCAAAGGAAATCTGCACTACAATGAAGTCTCACTTCCCCCCGGTCAAAAGGGCCATCTGAAAAAAGTGTAAAATCCAGAAAGGCAGGACAGGCCATGGAGAACTGGGAGCCTTGTTATGCTGATGGGCGGGATGTAAATTGCCAACAGACACTCGGGAGAAGTGTATGGTGTTTCCTGAAACATCTAAAAAACAAAGCAACAGAGCCTAGGGCACTTCCACTTATGGTCCTATAGCTTAGGGAAATTAAAATCAAAAAGACACAGCCACCCCAAAGTTTGGGACGCCTCTGTTTACAAGAACCTCGTTTACCGTACAAGTTCAGTATCACAGAAAGTGAAAAATGGATAAAGAACTTGTGGTACTTACGTACAATGCAGTATCACTCAGCAATGAAATCTATGTCATCAGGCCCGTAGCAGCATAATGAGTGGATTCAGGTACGATGATTCTAACTGAAATAAGTCACACAGAAAAAGAAACATCATAAGATATCAGTAATACACGGAATGTAAACTTGGCTACACAGGAACTGAATTACAGAACAGAACAGGGTCTCAAATTTAGAAAACCAACTTATGCTTGCTTAAGGGTAAAGGTGAGTTGGGGTGCTGCATGAAACCAGAGATTGAAATGAGCACAGATAAAGTTCCTTTAGCCAAATATGGAATAGACAAGAGCTACTCCTTGCTCAACGAAATGGACTCAACACCGCATATTAAACGCCTAAGAATGTACCTGACTAGTAAGTATCTTAAAACCTATGGATTGCTATGTCTCCGAAAGAGAATCAAGCATGTGTACAGGGGCATAAACGCAGCAGTGATAGGATTGGAGAGGTTCGGTGAGCAAATGAAGACCCTTTGAAGTCATATTGCATGGTACCCATTCCACGGGTTTCAACTACCCAGGTTTAAGGTATTCTTCCTTCAGCTAAAACATGCATGTGGAACCTAGAGTATGATCAACCATGTGATCGGGAGACGTGTTCAAATATGTCTCAGTTTTCGTACCCTGGTACTCGGGTGCAACATTCCAGACGCTTTACTAACACTCTCCCGACTTGTAGAGTCAGTCCCTTTAACCTCCTGTTTGGCCCAGTTTGCAATTTCTGCGGAAGATGAACAGGAATAGCGAGAACCAATGAGAGACTAGCTGGAGGTGTCTGGACGGGCAAATTTAACTCTCATTTCCCACCAGGAAGAGGAATTAACCAAAGGCTCAGCGTGCCGTGCCGGAACCAGATTAGGGCCTGAAGCCATCCTGCGGTGTTGCGGCCAGGTCACGAGAAAGCGAGTTGAAGAAAGGAGCTCAGGGGCACTGTAATTCACAAACCTGCAGAGTTATAAATGACAGCTATCGTCCAAAAATATACTGAAGTCAGGCTGCCAAGAGGACTTGAAAGCGGGGCAGAATTGCAGGAAACCGATTTCAGGAGGTAGACTGGAATTGCATTGAAAGCATAGGAAAAGAGGCAGAACGTCCACAATGATGCACTTGGCCAAAAACAGCGTATGCGTTTTTTCCTGAATATATTCAGGAAAAAACGCATACGCCCTTTTTGGCCAACCAAGCAAGCTTGCAAAGGAAATCTGCACTACAATGAAGTCTCACTTCCCCCCGGTCAAAAGGGCCATCTGAAAAAAGTGTAAAATCCAGAAAGGCAGGACTGGCCATGGAGAACTGGGAGCCTTGTTATGCTGATGGGCGGGATGTAAATTGCCAACAGACACTCGGGAGAAGTGTATGGTGTTTCCTGAAACATCTAAAAAACAAAGCAACAGAGCCTAGGGCACTTCCACTTATGGTCCTATAGCTTAGGGAAATTAAAATCAAAAAGACACAGCCACCCCAAAGTTTGGGACGCCTCTGTTTACAAGAACCTCGTTTACCGTACAAGTTCAATATCACAGAAAGTGAAAAATGGATAAAGAACTTGTGGTACTTACGTACAATGCAGTATCACTCAGCAATGAAATCTATGTCATCAGGCCCGTAGCAGCATAATGAGTGGATTCAGGTACGATGATTCTAACTGAAATAAGTCACACAGAAAAAGAAACATCATAAGATATCAGTAATACACGGAATGTAAACTTGGCTACACAGGAACTGAATTCCAGAACAGAACAGGGTCTCAAATTTAGAAAACCAACTTATGCTTGCTTAAGGGTAAAGGTGAGTTGGGGTGCTGCATGAAACCAGAGATTGAAATGAGCACAGATAAAGTTCCTTTAGCCAAATATGGAATAGACAAGAGCTACTCCTTGCTCAACGAAATGGACTCAACACCGCACATTAAACGCCTAAGAATGTACCTGACTAGTAAGTATCTTAAAACCTATGGATTGCTATGTCTCCGAAAGAGAATCAAGCATGTGTACAGGGGCATAAACGCAGCAGTGATAGGATTGGAGAGGTTCGGTGAGCAAATGAAGACCCTTTGAAGTCATATTGCATGGTACCCATTCCACGGGTTTCAACTACCCAGGTTTAAGGTATTCTTCCTTCAGCTAAAACATGCATGTGGAACCTAGAGTATGATCAACCATGTGATCGGGAGACGTGTTCAAATATGTCTCAGTTTTCGTACCCTGGTACTCGGGTGCAACATTCCAGACGCTTTACTAACACTCTCCCGACTTGGAGAGTCAGTCCCTTTAACCTCCTGTTTGGCCCAGTTTGCAATTTCTGCGGAAGATGAACAGGAATAGCGAGAACCAATGAGAGACTAGCTGGAGGTGTCTGGACGGGCAAATTTAACTCTCATTTCCCACCAGGAAGAGGAATTAACCAAAGGCTCAGCATGCCGTGCCGGAACCAGATTAGGGCCTGAAGCCATCCTGCGGTGTTGCGGCCAGGTCACGAGAAAGCGAGTTGAAGAAAGGAGCTCAGGGGCACTGTAATTCACAAACCTGCAGAGTTATAAATGACAGCTATCGTCCAAAAATATACTGAAGTCAGGCTGCCAAGAGGACTTGAAAGCGGGGCAGAATTGCAGGAAACCGATTTCAGGAGGTAGACTGGAATTGCATTGAAAGCATAGGAAAAGAGGCAGAACGTCCACAATGATGCACTTGGCCAAAAACGGCGTATGCGTTTTTTCCTGAATATATTCAGGAAAAAACGCATACGCCCTTTTTGGCCAACCAAGCAAGCTTGCAAAGGAAATCTGCACTACAATGAAGTCTCACTTCCCCCCGGTCAAAAGGGCCATCTGAAAAAAGTGTAAAATCCAGAAAGGCAGGACTGGCCATGGAGAACTGGGAGCCTTGTTATGCTGATGGGCGGGATGTAAATTGCCAACAGACACTCGGGAGAAGTGTATGGTGTTTCCTGAAACATCTAAAAAACAAAGCAACAGAGCCTAGGGCACTTCCACTTATGGTCCTATAGCTTAGAGAAATTAAAATCAAAAAGACACAGCCACCCCAAAGTTTGGGACGCCTCTGTTTACAAGAACCTCATTTACCGTACAAGTACAATATCACAGAAAGTGAAAAATGGATAAAGAACTTGCGGTACTTACGTACAATGCAGTATCACTCAGCAATGAAATCTATGTCATCAGGCCCGTAGCACATAATGAGTGGATTCAGGTACAATGATTCTAACTGAAATAAGTCACACAGAAAAAGAAATATCATAAGATATCACTAATACATGGAATGTAAACTTGACTACACAGGAACTGAATTACAGAACAGAACAGGGTCTCAAATTTAGAAAACCAACTTATGCTTGCTTAAGGGTAAAGGTGAGTTGGGGTGCTGCATAAAACCAGAGATTGAAATGAGCACAGATAAAGTTCCTTAAGCAAATATGGAATAGACAAGAGCTACTCCTTGCTCAACGAAATGGACTCAACACCGCATATTAAACGCCTAAGAATGTACCTGACTAGTAAGTATCTTAAAACCTATGGATTGCTATGTCTCCGAAAGAGAATCAAGCATGTGTACAGGGGCATAAATGCAGCAGTGATAGGATTGGAGAGGTTCGGTGAGCAAATGAAGACCCTTTGAAGTCATATTGCATGGTACCCATTCCACGGGATTCAACTACCCTGGTTTGAGGTATTCTTCCTTCAACTAATAGATGCCTGTGGAACCTAGAGTATGATCAACCATGTGATCGGGAGACGTGTTCAAATATGTCTCAGTGTTCGTACCCTGGTACTCGGTTGCAACATTCCAGATGCTTTACTAACACTCTCCCCACTTGGAGAGTCAGCGCCTTTAACCTCCTGTTTGGCCCAGTTTGCAATTTCTGCGGAAGATGAACAGGAATAGGGAGAACCAATGAGAGACTAGCTGGAGGTGTCTGGACGGGCAAATTTAACTCTCATTTCCCACCAGGAAGAGGAATTAACCAAAGGCTCAGTGTGCCGTGCCGGAACCAGATTAGGGCCTGAAGCCATCCTGCCGTGTTGCGGCCAGCTCACAAGAAAGCGAGTTGAAGAAAGGAGCTCAGGGGCACTGTAATTCACAAACATGCAGAGTTATAAATGACAGCTATCGTCCAAAAATATACTGAAGTCAGGCTGCCAAGAGGACTTGAAAGCAGGGCAGAATTGCAGGAAACCGATTTCAGGAGGTAGACTGGAATTGCATTGAATGCATAGGAAAAGAGGCAGAACGTCCACAATGATGCACTTGGCCAAAAAGGGCGTATGCGTTTTTTCCTGAATATATTCAGGAAAAAACGCATACGCACTTTTTGGCCAACCAAGCAAGCTTACAAAGGAAATCTGCACTACAATGAAGTCTCACTTACCCCCGGTCAAAAAGGCCATCTGAAAAAAGTGTAAAATCCAGAAATCCCGGACAGGCCATGGAGATCTGGGAGCCTTGTTATGCTGATGGGCGGGATGTAAATTGCCAACAGCCACTCGGGAGAAGTGTATGGTGTTTCCTGAAACATCTAAAAAACAAAGCAACAGAGCCTAGGGCACTTCCACTTATGGTCCTATAGCTTAGGGAAATTAAAATCAAAAAGACACAGCCACCCCAAAGTTTGGGACGCCTCTGTTTACAAGAATCTCGTTTACCGTACAAGTTCAACATCGCAGAAAGTGAAAAATGGATAAAGAAGTTGTGGTATTTACTAACAAAGCAATATCACTCAGCAATGAAATCTATGTCATCAGGCCCTTAGCAGCACAATGAGTGGATTCAGGTATGATGATTCTAACTGAAATAAGTCACACAGAAAAAGAAATATCATAAGATATCAGTAATACACGGAATGTTAACTTGGCTACACAGGAACTGAATTACAGAACAGAACAGGGTCTCAAATTTAGAAAACCAACTTATGCTTGCTTAAGGGGAAAGGTGAGTTGGGGTGCTGCATAAAACCAGAGATTGAAATGAGCACAGATAATGTTCCTTAAGCCAAATATGGAATAGACAAGAGCTGCTCCTTGCTCAACGAAATGGACTCAACACCCCATATTAAACGCCTAAGAATGTACCTGACTAGTAAGTATCTTAAAACCTATGGATTGCTATGTCTCTAAAAGAGAATCAAGCATGTGTACAGGGGCATAAACGCAGCAGTGATAGGATTGGAGAGGTTCGGTGAGCAAATGAAGACCCTTTGAAGTCATATTGCATGGTACCCATTCCACGGGTTTCAACTACCCAGGATTAAGGTATTCTTCCTTCAGCTAAAACATGCATGTGGAAGCCAGAGTATGATCAAACGTGTGAACGGAAGACGTGTTCAAATATGTCTCAGTTTTCCTACCCTGGTACTCGGGTGCAACATTCCGGACGCTTTACTAACACTCTCCCCACTTGGAGAGTCAGCGCCTTTAACCTCCTGTTTGGCCCAGTTTGCAATTTCTGTGGAAGATGAACAGGAATAGCGAGAACCAATGAGAGACTAGCTGGAGGTGTCTGGACAGGCAAATTTAACTCTCATTTCCCACCAGGAAGAGGAATTAACCAAAGGCTCAGCGTGCCGTGCCGGAACCAGATTAGGGCCTGAAGCCATTATGCCGTGTTGCGGCCAGCTCACAAGAAAACGAGTTAAAGAAAGGAGCTCAGGGGCACTGTAATTCACAAACATGCAGAGTTATAAATGACAGCTATCGTCCAAAAATATACTGAAGTCAGGCTGCCAAGAGGACTTGAAAGCGGGGCAGAATTGCAGGAAACCGATTTCAGGAGGTAGACTGGAATTGCATTGAAAGCATAGGAAAAGAGGCAGAACGTCCACAATGATGCACTTGGCCAAAAAGGGCGTATGCGTTTTTTCCTGAATATATTCAGGAAAAAACGCATACGCCCTTTTTGGCCAACCAAGCAAGCTTGCAAAGGAAATCTGCACTACAATGAAGTCTCACTTCCCCCCGGTCAAAAGGGCCATCTGAAAAAAGTGTAAAATCCAGAAAGGCAGGACAGGCCATGGAGAACTGGGAGCCTTGTTATGCTGATGGGCGGGATGTAAATTGCCAACAGACACTCGGGAGAAGTGTATGGTGTTTCCTGAAACATCTAAAAAACAAAGCAACAGAGCCTAGGGCACTTCCACTTATGGTCCTATAGCTTAGGGAAATTAAAATCAAAAAGACAAAGCCACCCCAAAGTTTGGGACGCCTCTGTTTACAAGAACCTCGTTTACCATACAAGTTCAATATCACAGAAAGTGAAAAATGGATAAAGAACTTGTGGTACTTACGTACAATGCAATATCACTCAACAATGAAATCTATGTCATCAGGCCCGTAGCAGCATAATGAGTGGATTCAGGTACGATGATTCTAACTGAAATAAGTCACACAGAAAAAGAAACATCATAAGGTATCACTAATACACGGAATGTAAACTTGGCTACCCAGGAACTGAATTACAGAACAGAACAGGGTCTCAAATTTAGAAAACCAACTTATGCTTGCTTAAGGGTAAAGGTGAGTTGGGGTGCTGCATGAAACCAGAGATTGAAATGAGCACAGATAAAGTTCCTTTAGCCAAATATGGAATAGACAAGAGCTACTCCTTGCTCAACAAAATGGACTCAACACCGCATATTAAACGCCTAAGAATGTACCTGACTAGTAAGTATCTTAAAACCTATGGATTGCTATGTCTCTGAAAGAGAATCAAGCATGTGTACAGGGGCATAAACGCAGCAGTGATAGGATTGGAGAGGTTCGGTGAGCAAATGAAGACCCTTTGAAGTCATATTGCATGGTACCCATTCCACGGGTTTCAACTACCCAGGTTTAAGGTATTCTTCCTTCAGCTAAAACATGCATGTGGAACCTAGAGTATGATCAACCATGTGATCGGGACACGTGCTCAAATATGTCTCAGTTTTCGTACCCTGGTACTCGGGTGCAACATTCCAGACGCTTTACTAACACTCTCCTGACTTGGAGAGTCAGTCCCTTTAACCTCCTGTTTGGCCCAGTTTGCAATTTCTGCGGAAGATGAACAGGAATAGCGAGAACCAATGAGAGACTAGCTGGAGGTGTCTGGACGGGCAAATTTAACTCTCATTTCCCACCAGGAAGAGGAATTAACCAAAGGCTCAGCGTGCCGTGCCGGAACCAGATTAGGGCCTGAAGCCATCCTGCGGTGTTGCGGCCAGGTCACAATAAAGCGAGTTGAAGAAAGGAGCTCAGGGACACTGTAATTCACAAACATGCAGAGTTATAAATGACAGCTATCGTCCAAAAATATACTGAAGTCAGGCTGCCAAGAGGACTTGAAAGCGGGGTAGAATTGCAGGAAACCGATTTCAGGAGGTAGACTGGAATTGCATTGAAAGCATAGGAAAAGAGGCAGAACGTCCACAATGATGCACTTGGCCAAAAAGGGCGTATGCGTTTTTTCCTGAATATATTCAGGAAAAAACGCATACGCACTTTTTGGCCAACCAAGCAAGCTTACAAAGGAAATCTGCACTACAATGAAGTCTCACTTCCCCCCGGTCAAAAGGGCCATCTGAAAAAAGTGTAAAATCCAGAAAGGCAGGACAGGCCATGGAGAACTGGGAGCCTTGTTATGCTGATGGGCGGGATGTAAATTGCCAACAGACACTCGGGAGAAGTGTATGGTGTTTCCTGAAACATCTAAAAAACAAAGCAACAGAGCCTAGGGCACTTCCACTTATGGTCCTATAGCTTAGGGAAATTAAAATCAAAAAGACACAGCCACCCCAAAGTTTGGGACGCCTCTGTTTACAAGAACCTCGTTTACCGTACAAGTTCAATATCACAGAAAGTGAAAAATGGATAAAGAACTTGTGGTACTTACGTACAATGCAGTATCACTCAGCAATGAAATCTATGTCATCAGACCCGTAGCAGCATAATGAGTGGATTCAGGTACGATGATTCTAACTGAAATAAGTCACACAGAAAAAGAAACATCATAAGATATGAGTAATACACGGAATGTAAACGTGGCTACACAGGAACTGAATTACAGAACAGAACAGGGTCTCAAATTTAGAAAACCAACTTATGCTTGCTTAAGGGTAAAGGTGAGTTGGGGTGCTGCATGAAACCAGAGATTGAAATGAGCACAGATAAAGTTCCTTTAGCCAAATATGGAATAGACAAGAGCTACTCCTTGCTCAACGAAATGGACTCAACACCGCATATTAAACGCCTAAGAATGTACCTGACTAGTAAGTATCTTAAAACCTATGGATTGCTATGTCTCCGAAAGAGAATCAAGCATGTGTACAGGGGCATAAACGCAGCAGTGATAGGATTGGAGAGGTTCGGTGAGCAAATGAAGACCCTTTGAAGTCATATTGCATGGTACCCATTCCACGGGTTTCAACTACCCAGGTTTAAGGTATTCTTCCTTCAGCTAAAACATGCATGTGGATCCTAGAGTATGATCAACCATGTGATCGGGAGACGTGTTCAAATATGTCTCAGTTTTCGTACCCTGGTACTCGGGTGCAACATTCCAGACGCTATACTAACACTCTCCCGACTTGGAGAGTCAGTCCCTTTAACCTCCTGTTTGGCCCAGTTTGCAATTTCTGTGGAAGATGAACAGGAATAGCGAGAACCAATGAGAGACTAGCTGGAGGTGTCTGGACGGGCAAATTTAACTCTCATTTCCCACCAGGAAGAGGAATTAACCAAAGGCTCAGCGTGCCATGCCGGAACCAGATTAGGGCCTGAAGCCATCCTGCGGTGTTGCGGCCAGGTCACAAGAAAGCGAGTTGAAGAAAGGAGCTCAGGGGCACTGTAATTCACAAACATGCAGAGTTATAAATGACAGCTATCGTCCAAAAATATACTGAAGTCAGGCTGCCAAGAGGACTTGAAAGCGGGGCAGAATTGCAGGAAACCGATTTCAGGAGGTAGACTGGAATTGCATTGAAAGCATAGGAAAAGAGGCAGAACGTCCACAATGATGCACTTGGCCAAAAAGGGCGTATGCGTTTTTTCCTAAATATATTCAGGAAAAAACGCATTCGCCCTTTTTGGCCAACCAAGCAAGCTTGCAAAGGAAATCTGCACTACAATGAAGTCTCACTTCCCCCCGGTCAAAAGGGCCATCTGAAAAAAGTGTAAAATCCAGAAAGGCAGGACAGGCCATGGAGAACTGGGAGCCTTGTTATGCTGATGGGCGGGATGTAAATTGCCAACAGACACTCGGGAGAAGTGTATGGTGTTTCCTGAAACATCTAAAAAACTAAGCAACAGAGCCTAGGGCACTTCCACTTATGGTCCTATAGCTTAGGGAAATTAAAATCAAAAAGACAAAGCCACCCCAAAGTTTGGGACGCCTCTGTTTACAAGAACCTCGTTTACCGTACAAGTTCAATATCACAGAAAGTGAAAAATGGATAAAGAACTTGTGGTACTTACGTACAATGCAGTATCACTCAGCAATGAAATCTATGTCATCAGGCCCGTAGCAGCATAATGAGTGGATTCAGGTACGATGATTCTAACTGAAATAAGTCACACAGAAAAAGAAACATCATAAGATATCAGTAATACACGGAATGTAAACTTGGCTACACAGGAACTGAATTACAGAACAGAACAGGGTCTCAAATTTAGAAAACCAACTTATGCTTGCTTAAGGGGAAAGGTGAGTTGGGGTGCTGCATAAAACCAGAGATTGAAATGAGCACAGATAATGTTCCTTAAGCCAAATATGGAATAGACAAGAGCTACTCCTTGCTCAACGAAATGGACTCAACACCCCATATTAAACGCCTAAGAATGTACCTGACTAGTAAGTATCTTAAAACCTATGGATTGCTATGTCTCTAAAAGAGAATCAAGCGTGTGTACAGGGGCATAAACGCAGCAGTGATAGGATTGGAGAGGTTCGGTGAGCAAATGAAGACCCTTTGAAGTCATATTGCATGGTACCCATTCCACGGGTTTCAACTACCCAGGATTAAGGTATTCTTCCTTCAGCTAAAACATGCATGTGGAAGCCAGAGTATGATCAACCGTGTGAACGGGAGACGTGTTCAAATATGTCTCAGTTTTCCTACCCTGGTACTCGGGTGCAACATTCCAGACGCTTTACTAACACTCTCCCCACTTGGAGAGTCAGCGCCTTTAACCTCCTGTTTGGCCCAGTTTGCAATTTCTGTGGAAGATGAACAGGAATAGCGAGAACCAATGAGAGACTAGCTGGAGGTGTCTGGACAGGCAAATTTAACTCTCATTTCCCACCACGAAGAGGAATTAACCAAAGGCTCAGCGTGCCGTGCCGGAACCAGATTAGGGCCTGAAGCCATCATGCCGTGTTGCGGCCAGCTCACAAGAAAGCGAGTTGAAGAAAGGAGCTCAGGGGCACTGTAATTCACAAACATGCAGAGTTATAAATGACAGCTATCGTCCAAAAATATACTGAAGTCAGGCTGCCAAGAGGACTTGAAAGCGGGGCAGAATTGCAGGAAACCGATTTCAGGAGGTAGACTGGAATTGCATTGAAAGCATAGGAAAAGAGGCAGAACGTCCACAATGATGCACTTGGCCAAAAAGGGCATATGCGTTTTTTCCTGAATATAATCAGGAAAAAACGCATACGCCCTTTTTGGCCAACCAAGCAAGCTTACAAAGGAAATCTGCACTACAATGAAGTCTCACTTCCCCCCAGTCAAAAGGGCCATCTGAAAAAAGTGTAAAATCCAGAAAGGCAGGACAGGCCATGGAGAACTGGGAGCCTTGTTATGCTGATGGGCGGGATGGAAATTGCCAACAGACACTCGGGAGAAGTGTATGGTGTTTCCTGAAACATCTAAAAAACAAAGCAACAGAGCCTAGGGCACTTCCACTTATGGTCCTATAGCTTAGGGAAATTAAAATCAAAAAGACAAAGCCACCCCAAAGTTTGGGACGCCTCTGTTTACAAGAACCTCGTTTACCGTACAAGTTCAATATCACAGAAAGTGAAAAATGGATAAAGAACTTGTGGTACTTACGTACAATGCAGTATCACTCAGCAATGAAATCTATGTCATCAGGCCCGTAGCAGCATAATGAGTGGATTCAGGTACGATGATTCTAACTGAAATAAGTCACACAGAAAAAGAAACATCATAAGATATCAGTAATACACGGAATGTAAACTTGGCTACACAGGAACTGAATTACAGAACAGAACAGGGTCTCAAATTTAGAAAACCAACTTATGCTTGCTTAAGGGGAAAGGTGAGTTGGGGTGCTGCATAAAACCAGAGATTGAAATGAGCACAGATAATGTTCCTTAAGCCAAATATGGAATAGACAAGAGCTGCTCCTTGCTCAACGAAATGGACTCAACACCCCATATTAAACGCCTAAGAATGTACGTGACTAGTAAGTATCTTAAAACCTATGGATTGCTATGTCTCTAAAAGAGAATCAAGCGTGTGTACAGGGGCATAAACGCAGCAGTGATAGGATTGGAGAGGTTCGGTGAGCAAATGAAGACCCTTTGAAGTCATATTGCATGGTACCCATTCCACGGGTTTCAACTACCCAGGATTAAGGTATTCTTCCTTCAGCTAAAACATGCATGTGGAAGCCAGAGTATGATCAAACGTGTGAACGGGAGACGTGTTCAAATATGTCTCAGTTTTCGTACCCTGGTACTCGGGTGCAACATTCCAGACGCTTTACTAACACTCTCCCCACTTGGAGAGTCAGCGCCTTTAACCTCCTGTTTGGCCCAGTTTGCAATTTCTGTGGAAGATGAACAGGAATAGCGAGAACCAATGAGAGACTAGCTGCAGGTGTCTGGACGGGCAAATTTAACTCTCATTTCCCACCAGGAAGAGGAAATAACCAAAGGCTCAGCGTGCCGTGCCGGAACCAGATTATGGCCTGAAGCCATCCTGCCGTGTTGCGGCCAGCTCACAAGAAAGCGAGTTGAAGAAAGGAGCTCAGGGGCACTGTAATTCACAAACATGCAGAGTTATAAATGACAGCTATCGTCCAAAAATATACTGAAGTCAGGCTGCCAAGAGGACTTGAAAGCGGGGCAGAATTGCAGGAAACCGATTTCAGGAGGTAGACTGGAATTGCATTGAAAGCATAGGAAAAGAGGCAGAACGTCCACAATGATGCACTTGGCCAAAAAGGGCGTATGCGTTTTTTCCTGAATATATTCAGGAAAAAACGCATACGCACTTTTTGGCCAACCAAGCAAGCTTACAAAGGAAATCTGCACTACAATGAAGTCTCACTTCCGCCCGGTCAAAAGGGCCATCTGAAAAAAGTGTAAAATCCAGAAAGGCAGGACAGGACCTGGAGAACTGGGAGACTTGTTATGCTGATGGGCGGGATGTAAATTGCCAACAGACACTTGGGAGAAGTATATGGTGTTTCCTGAAACATCTAAGAAACAAAGCAACAGAGCCTAGGGCACTTCCACTTATGGTCCTATAGCTTAGGGAAATTAAAATCAAAAAGACAAAGCCACCCCAAAGTTTTGGACGCCTCTGTTTACAAGAACCTCGTTTACCGTACAAGTTCAATATCACAGAAAGTGAAAAATGGATAAAGAACTTGTGGTACTTACGTACAATGCAGTATCACTCAGCAATGAAATCTATGTCATCAGGCCCGTAGAAGCATAATGAGTGGATTCAGGTACGATGATTCTAACTGAAATAAGTCACACAGAAAAAGAAACATCATAAGATATCAGTAATACACGGAATGTAAACTTGGCTACACAGGAACTGAATTACAGAACAGAACAGGGTCTCAAATTTAGAAAACCAACTTATGCTTGCTTAAGGGTAAAGGTGAGTTGGGGTGCTGCATGAAACCAGAGATTGAAATGAGCACAGATAAAGTTCCTTTAGCCAAATATGGAATAGACAAGAGCTACTCCTTGCTCAACGAAATGGACTCAACACCGCATATTAAACGCCTAAGAATGTACCTGACTAGTAAGTATCTTAAAACCTATGGATTGCTATGTCTCCGAAAGAGAATCAAGCATGTGTACAGGGGCATAAACGCAGCAGTGATAGGATTGGAGAGGTTCGGTGAGCAAATGAAGACCCTTTGAAGTCATATTGCATGGTACCCATTCCACGGGTTTCAACTACCCAGGTTTAAGGTATTCTTCCTTCAGCTAAAACATGCATGTGGACCCCAGAGTATGATCAACCATGTGATCGGGAGACGTGTTCAAATATGTCTCAGTTTTCGTACCCTGGTACTCGGGTGCAACATTCCAGACGCTTTACTAACACTCTCCCGACTTGGAGAGTCAGTCCCTTTAACCTCCTGTTTGGCCCAGTTTGCAATTTCTGCGGAAGATGAACAGGAATAGCGAGAACCAATGAGAGACTAGCTGGAGGTGTCTAGATGGGCAAATTTAACTCTCATTTCCCACCAGGAAGAGGAAATAACCAAAGGCTCAGCGTGCCGTGCCGGAACCAGATTAGGGCCTGAAGCCATCCTGCGGTGTTGCGGCCAGGTCACAAGAAAGCGAGTTGAAGAAAGGAGCTCAGGGGCACTGTAATTCACAAACCTGCAGAGTTATAAATGACAGCTATCGTCCAAAAATATACTGAAGTAAGGCTGCCAAGAGGACTTGAATGCGGGGCAGAATTGCAGGAAACCGATTTCAGGAGGTAGACTGGAATTGCATTGAAAGCATAGGAAAAGAGGCAGAACGTCCACAATGATGCACTTGGCCAAAAAGGGCGTATGCGTTTTTTCCTGAATATATTCAGGAAAAAACGCATACGCGCTTTTTAGCCAACCAAGCAAGCTTACAAAGGAAATCTGCAATACAATGAAGTCTCTCTTACCCCCGGTCAAAAGGGCCATCTGAAAAAAGTGTAAAATCCAGAAATCCGGGACAGGCCATGGAGATCTGGGAGCCTTGTTATGCTGATGGGCGGGATGTAAATTGCCAACAGACACTCGGGAGAAGTGTATGGTGTTTCCTGAAACATCTAAAAAACAAAGCAACAGAGCCTAGGGCACTTCCACTTATTGTCCTATAGCTTAGGGAAATAAAAATCAAAAAGACACAGCCACCCCAAAGTTTGGGACGCCTCTGTTTACAAGAACCTCGTTTACTGTACAAGTTCAACATCGCAGAAAGTGAAAAATGGATAAAGAAGTTGTGGTATTTACTAACAAAGCAATATCACTCAGCAATGAAATCTATGTCATCAGGCCCTTAGCAGCACAATGAGTGGATTCAGGTATGATGATTCTAACTGAAATAAGTCACACAGAAATAGAAACATCATAAGATATCAGTAATACACAGAATGTAAACTTGGCTACACAGGAACTGAATTCCAGAACAGAACAGGGTCTCAAATTTAGAAAACCAACTTATGCTTGCTTAAGGGGAAAGGTGAGTTGGGGTGCTGCATAAAACCAGAGATTGAAATGAGCACAGATAAAGTTCCTTAAGCCAAATATGGAATAGACAAGAGCTACTCCTTGCTCAATGAAATGGACTCAACACCCCATATTAAACGCCTAAGAATGTACCTGACTAGTAAGTATCTTAAAACCTATGGATTGCTATGTCTCTAAAAGGGAATCAAGCGTGTGTACAGGGGCATAAACGCAGCAGTGATAGGATTGGAGAGGTTCGGTGAGCAAATGAAGACCCTTTTAAGTCATATTGCATGGTACCCATTCCACGGGTTTCAACTACCCAGGATTAAGGTATTCTTCCTTCAGCTAAAACATGCATGTGGAAGCCAGAGTATGATCAACCGTGTGAACGGGAGACGTGTTCAAATATGTCTCAGTTTTCCTACCCTGTTACTCGAGTGCAACATTCCAGACGCTTTACTAACACTCTCCCCACTTGGAGAGTCAGCGCCTTTAACCTCCTGTTTGGCCCAGTTTGCAATTTCTGTGGAAGATGAACAGGAATAGCGAGAACCAATGAGAGACTAGCTGGAGGTGTCTGGACGGGCAAATTTAACTCTCATTTCCCACCAGGAAGAGGAAATAACCAAACGCTCAGCGTGCCGTGCCGGAACCAGATTAGGGCCTGAAGCCATCCTGCCGTGTTGCGGCCAGCTCACAAGAAAGCGAGTTGAAGAAAGGAGCTCAGGGGCACTGTAATTCACAAACATGCAGAGTTATAAATGACAGCTATCGTCCAAAAATATACTGAAGTCAGGCTGCCAAGAGGACTTGAAAGCGGGGCAGAATTGCAGGAAACCGATTTCAGGAGGTAGACTGGAATTGCATTGAAAGCATAGGAAAAGAGGCAGAACGTCCACAATGATGCACTTGGCCAAAAAGGGCGTATGTGTTTTTTCCTGAATATATTCAGGAAAAAACGCATACGCACTTTTTGGCCAACCAAGCAAGCTTACAAAGGAAATCTGCACTACAATGAAGTCTCACTTCCCCCCGGTCAAAAGGGCCATCTGAAAAAAGTGTAAAATCCAGAAAGGCAGGACAGGCCATGGAGAACTGGGAGACTTGTTATGCTGATGGGCGGGACGTAAATTGCCAACAGACACTCGGGAGAAGTATATGGTGTTTCCTGAAACATCTAAGAAACAAAGCAACAGAGCCTAGGGCACTTCCACTTATGGTCCTATAGCTTAGGGAAATTAAAATCAAAAAGACAAAGCCACCCCAAAGTTTTGGACGCCTCTGTTTACAAGAACCTCGTTTACCGTACAAGTTCAATATCACAGAAAGTGAAAAATGGATAAAGAACTTGTGGTACTTACGTACAATGCAGTATCACTCAGCAATGAAATCTATGTCATCAGGCCCGTAGAAGCATAATGAGTGGATTCAGGTACGATGATTCTAACTGAAATAAGTCACACAGAAAAAGAAACATCATAAGATATCAGTAATACGCGGAATGTAAACTTGGCTACACAGGAACTGAATTACACAACAGAACAGGGTCTCAAATTTAGAAAACCAACTTATGCTTGCTTAAGGGTAAAGGTGAGTTGGGGTGCTGCATGAAACCAGAGATTGAAATGAGCACAGATAAAGTTCCTTTAGCCAAATATGGAATAGACAAGAGCTACTCCTTGCTCAACGAAATGGACTCAACACCGCATATTAAACGCCTAAGAATGTACCTGACTAGTAAGTATCTTAAAACCTATGGATTGCTATGTCTCCGAAAGAGAATCAAGCATGTGTACAGGGGCATAAACGCAGCAGTGATAGGATTGGAGAGGTTCGGTGAGCAAATGAAGACCCTTTGAATTCATATTGCATGGTACCCATTCCACGGGTTTCAACTACCCAGGTTTAAGGTATTCTTCCTTCAGCTAAAACATGCATGTGGATCCTAGAGTATGATCAACCATGTGATCGGGAGACGTGTTCAAATATGTCTCAGTTTTCGTACCCTGGTACTCGGGTGCAACATTCCAGACGCTATACTAACACTCTCCCGACTTGGAGAGTCAGTCCCTTTAACCTCCTGTTTGGCCCAGTTTGCAATTTCTGTGGAAGATGAACAGGAATAGCGAGAACCAATGAGAGACTAGCTGGAGGTGTCTGGACGGGCAAATTTAACTCTCATTTCCCACCAGGAAGAGGAATTAACCAAAGGCTCAGCGTGCCGTGCCGGAACCAGATTAGGGCCTGAAGCCATCCTGCGGTGTTGCGGCCAGGTCACAAGAAAGCGAGTTGAAGAAAGGAGCTCAGGGGCACTGTAATTCACAAACATGCAGAGTTATAAATGACAGCTATCGTCCAAAAATATACTGAAGTCAGGCTGCCAAGAGGACTTGAAAGCGGGGCAGAATTGCAGGAAACCGATTTCAGGAGGTAGACTGGAATTGCATTGAAAGCATAGGAAAAGAGGCAGAACGTCCACAATGATGCACTTGGCCAAAAAGGGCGTATGCGTTTTTTCCTGAATATATTCAGGAACAAACGCATTCGCCCTTTTTGGCCAACCAAGCAAGCTTGCAAAGGAAATCTGCACTACAATGAAGTCTCACTTCCCCCCGGTCAAAAGGGCCATCTGAAAAAAGTGTAAAATCCAGAAAGGCAGGACAGGCCATGGAGAACTGGGAGCCTTGTTATGCTGATGGGCGGGATGTAAATTGCCAACAGACACTCGGGAGAAGTGTATGGTGTTTCCTGATACATCTAAAAAACTAAGCAACAGAGCCTAGGGCACTTCCACTTATGGTCCTATAGCTTAGGGAAATTAAAATCAAAAAGACAAAGCCACCCCAAAGTTTGGGACGCCTCTGTTTACAAGAACCTCGTTTACCGTACAAGTTCAATATCACAGAAAGTGAAAAATGGATAAAGAACTTGTGGTACTTACGTACAATGCAGTATCACTCAGCAATGAAATCTATGTCATCAGGCCCGTAGCAGCATAATGAGTGGATTCAGGTACGATGATTCTAACTGAAATAAGTCACACAGAAAAAGAAACATCATAAGATATCAGTAATACACGGAATGTAAACTTGGCTACACAGGAACTGAATTACAGAACAGAACAGGGTCTCAAATTTAGAAAACCAACTTATGCTTGCTTAAGGGGAAAGGTGAGTTGGGGTGCTGCATAAAACCAGAGATTGAAATGAGCACAGATAATGTTCCTTAAGCCAAATATGGAATAGACAAGAGCTACTCCTTGCTCAACGAAATGGACTCAACACCCCATATTAAACGCCTAAGAATGTACCTGACTAGTAAGTATCTTAAAACCTATGGATTGCTATGTCTCTAAAAGAGAATCAAGCGTGTGTACAGGGGCATAAACGCAGCAGTGATAGGATTGGAGAGGTTCGGTGAGCAAATGAAGAACCTTTGAAGTCATATTGCATGGTACCCATTCCACGGGTTTCAACTACCCAGGATTAAGGTATTCTTCCTTCAGCTAAAACATGCATGTGGAAGCCAGAGTATGATCAACCGTGTGAACGGGAGACGTGTTCAAATATGTCTCAGTTTTCCTACCCTGGTACTCGGGTGCAACATTCCAGACGCTTTACTAACACTCTCCCCACTTGGAGAGTCAGCGCCTTTAACCTCCTGTTTGGCCCAGTTTGCAATTTCTGTGGAAGATGAACAGGAATAGCGAGAACCAATGAGAGACTAGCTGGAGGTGTCTGGATAGGCAAATTTAACTCTCATTTCCCACCACGAAGAGGAATTAACCAAAGGCTCAGCGTGCCGTGCCGGAACCAGATTAGGGCCTGAAGTCATCATGCCGTGTTGCGGCCAGCTCACAAGAAAGCGAGTTGAAGAAAGGAGCTCAGGGGCACTGTAATTCACAAACCTGCAGAGTTATAAATGACAGCTATCGTCCAAAAATATACTGAAGTCAGGCTGCCAAGAGGACTTGAAAGCGGGGCAGAATTGCAGGAAACCGATTTCAGGAGGTAGACTGGAATTGCATTGAAAGCATAGGAAAAGAGGCAGAACGTCCACAATGATGCACTTGGCCAAAAAGGGCGTATGCGTTTTTTCCTGAATATATTCAGGAACAAACGCATACGCACTTTTTGGCCAACCAAGCAAGCTTACAAAGGAAATCTGCACTACAATGAAGTCTCACTTCCCCCCAGTCAAAAGGGCCATCTGAAAAAAGTGTAAAATCCAGAAAGGCAGGACAGGCCATGGAGAACTGGGAGCCTTGTTATGCTGATGGGCGGGATGGAAATTGCCAACAGACACTCGGGAGAAGTGTATGGTGTTTCCTGAAACATCTAAAAAACAAAGCAACAGAGCCTAGGGCACTTCCACTTATGGTCCTATAGCTTAGGGAAATTAAAATCAAAAAGACAAAGCCACCCCAAAGTTTGGGACGCCTCTGTTTACAAGAACCTCGTTTACCGTACAAGTTCAATATCACAGAAAGTGAAAAATGGATAAAGAACTTGTGGTACTTACGTACAATGCAGTATCACTCAGCAATGAAATCTATGTCATCAGGCCCATAGCAGCATAATGAGTGGATTCAGGTACGATGATACTAACTGAAATAAGTCACACAGAAAAAGAAACATCATAAGATATCAGTAATACACGGAATGTAAACTTGGCTACACAGGAACTGAATTACAGAACAGAACAGGGTCTCAAATTTAGAAAACCAACTTATGCTTGCTTAAGGGTAAAGGTGAGTTGGGGTGCTGCATGAAACGAGAGATTGAAATGAGCACAGATAAAGTTCCTTTAGCCAAATATGGAATAGACAACAGCTACTCCTTGCTCAACAAAATGGACTCAACATCGCATATTAAACGCCTAAGAATGTACCTGACTAGTAAGTATCTTAAAACCTATGGATTGCTATGTCTCCGAAAGAGAATCAAGCATGTGTACAGGGGCATAAACGCAGCAGTGATAGGATTGGAGAGGTTCGGTGAGCAAATGAAGACCCTTTGAAGTCATATTGCATGGTACCCATTCCACGGGTTTCAACTACCCAGGTTTAAGGTATTCTTCCTTCAGCTAAAACATGCATGTGGAACCTAGAGTATGATCAACCATGTGATCGGGACACGTGCTCAAATATGTCTCAGTTTTCGTACCCTGGTACTCGGGTGCAACATTCCAGACGCTTTACTAACACTCTCCCGACTTGGAGAGTCAGTCCCTTTAACCTCCTGTTTGGCCCAGTTTGCAATTTCTGCGGAAGATGAACAGGAATAGCGAGAACCAATGAGAGACTAGCTGGAGGTGTCTGGACGGGCAAATTTAACTCTCATTTCCCACCAGGAAGAGGAAATAACCAAAGGCTCAGCATGCCGTGCCAGACCCAGATTAGGGCCTGAAGCCATCCTGCGGTGTTGCGGCCAGGTCACAAGAAAGCGAGTTGAAGAAAGGAGCTCAGGGGCACTGTATTTCACAAACCTGCAGAGTTATAAATGACAGCTATCGTCCAAAAATATACTGAAGTCAGGCTGCCAAGAGGACTTGAAAGCGGGGCAGAATTGCAGGAAACCGATTTCAGGAGGTAGACTGGAATTGCATTGAAAGCATAGGAAAAGAGGCAGAACGTCCACAATGATGCACTTGGCCAAAAAGGGCGTATGCGTTTTTTCCTGAATATATTCAGGAAAAAACGCATTCGCCCTTTTTGGCCAACCAAGCAAGCTTGCAAAGGAAATCTGCACTACAATGAAGTCTCACTTCCCCCCGGTCAAAAGGGCCATCTGAAAAAAGTGTAAAATCCAGAAAGGCAGGACAGGCCATGGAGATCTGGGAGCCTTGTTATGCTGATGGGCGGGATGGAAATTGCCAACAGACACTCGGGAGAAGTGTATGGTGTTTCCTGAAACAACTAAAAAACAAAGCAACAGAGCCTAGGGCACTTCCACTTATGGTCCTATAGCTTAGGGAAATTAAAATCAAAAAGACAAAGCCACCCCAAAGTTTGGGACGCCTCTGTTTACAAGAACCTCGTTTACCGTACAAGTTCAATATCACAGAAAGTGAAAAATGGATAAAGAACTTGTGGTACTTACGTACAATGCAGTATCACTCAGCAATGAAATCTATATCATCAGGCCCGTAGCAGCATAATGAGTGGATTCAGGTACGATGATTCTAACTGAAATAAGTCACACAGAAAAAGAAACATCATAAGATATCAGTAATACACGGAATGTAAACTTGGCTACACAGGAACTGAATTACAGAACAGAACAGGGTCTCAAATTTAGAAAACCAACTTATGCTTGCTTAAGGGTAAAGGTGAGTTGGGGTGGTGCATGAAACCAGAGATTGAAATGAGCACAGATAAAGTTACTTTAGCCAAATATGGAATAGACAAGAGCTACTCCTTGCTCAACAAAATGGACTCAACATCGCATATTAAACGCCTAAGAATGTACCTGACTAGTAAGTATCTTAAAACCTATGGATTGCTATGTCTCTAAAAGAGAATCAAGCATGTGTACAGGGGCATAAACGCAGCAGTGATAGGATTGGAGAGGTTCGGTGAGCAAATGAAGACCCTTTGAAGTCATATTGCATGGTACCCATTCCACGGGTTTCAACTACCCAGGTTTAAGGTATTCTTCCTTCAGCTAAAACATGCATGTGGAACCTAGAGTATAATCAACCATGTGATCGGGACACGTGCTCAAATATGTCTCAGTTTTCGTACCATGGTACTCGGGTGCAACATTCCAGACGCTTTACTAACACTCTCCCGACTTGGAGAGTCAGTCCCTTTAACCTCCTGTTTGGCCCAGTTTGCAATTTCTGCGGAAGATGAACAGGAATAGCGAGAACCAATGAGAGACTAGCTGGAGGTGTCTGGACGGGCAAATTTAACTCTCATTTCCCACCAGGAAGAGGAAATAACCAAAGGCTCAGCATGCCGTGCCGGAACCAGATTAGGGCCTGAAGCCATCCTGCGGTGTTGCGGCCAGGTCACAAGAAAGCGAGTTGAAGAAAGGAGCTCAGGGGCACGGTAATTCACAAACCTGCAGAGTTATAAATGACAGCTATCGTCCAAAAATATACTGAAGTAAGGCTGCCAAGAGGACTTGAATGCGGCGCAGAATTGCAGGAAACCGATTTCAGGAGGTAGACTGGAATTGCATTGAAAGCATAGGAAAAGAGGCAGAACGTCCACAATGATGCACTTGGCCAAAAAGGGCGTATGCGTTTTTTCCTGAATATATTCAGGAACAAACGCATACGCACTTTTTGGCCAACCAAGCAAGCTTACAAAGGAAATCTGCACTACAATGAAGTCTCACTTACCCCCGGTCAAAAGGGCCATCTGAAAAAAGTGTAAAATCCAGAAAGGCAGGACAGGCCATGGAGAACTGGGAGCCTTGTTATGCTGATGGGCGGGATGTAAATTGCCAACAGCCACTGGGGAGAAGTGTATGGTGTTTCCTGAAACATCTAAAAAACAAAGCAACAGAGCCTAGGGCACTTCCACTTATGGTCCTATAGCTTAGGGAAATTAAAATCAAAAAGACACAGCCACCCCAAAGTTTGGGACGCCTCTGTTTACAAGAACCTCGTTTACAGTACAAGTTCAACATCGCAGAAAGTGAAAAATGGATAAAGAAGTTGTGGTATTTACTAACAAAGCAATATCACTCAGCAATGAAATCTATGTCATCAGGCCCTTAGCAGCACAATGAGTGGATTCAGGTATGATGATTCTAACTGAAATAAGTCACACAGAAAAAGAAACATCATAAGATATCAGTAATACACAGAATGTAAACTTGGCTACACAGGAACTGAATTACAGAACAGAACAGGGTCTCAAATTTAGAAAACCAACTTATGCTTGCTTAAGGGGAAAGGTGAGTTGGGGTGCTGCATAAAACCAGAGATTGAAATGAGCACAGATAAAGTTCCTTAAGCCAAATATGGAATAGACAAGAGCTACTCCTTGCTCAACGAAATGGACTCAACACCCCATATTAAACGCCTAAGAATGTACCTGACTAGTAAGTATCTTAAAACCTATGGATTGCTATGTCTCTAAAAGAGAATCAAGCGTGTGTACAGGGGCATAAACGCAGCAGTGATAGGATTGGAGAGGTTCGGTGAGCAAATGAAGAACCTTTGAAGTCATATTGCATGGTACCCATTCCACGGGTTTCAACTACCCAGGATTAAGGTATTCTTCCTTCAGCTAAAACATGCATGTGGAAGCCAGAGTATGATCAACCGTGTGAACGGGAGACGTGTTCAAATATGTCTCAGTTTTCCTACCCTGGTACTCGGGTGCAACATTCCAGACGCTTTACTAACACTCTCCCCACTTGGAGAGTCAGCGCCTTTAACCTCCTGTTTGGCCCAGTTTGCAATTTCTGTGGAAGATGAACAGGAATAGCGAGAACCAATGAGAGACTAGCTGCAGGTGTCTGGACGGGCAAATTTAACTCTCATTTCCCACCAGGAAGAGGAAATAACCAAAGGCTCAGCGTGCCGTGCCGGAACCAGATTAGGGCCTGAAGCCATCCTGCCGTGTTGCGGCCAGCTCACAAGAAAGCGAGTTGAAGAAAGGAGCTCAGGGGCACTGTAATTCACAAACCTGCAGAGTTATAAATGACAGCTATCGTCCAAAAATATACTGAAGTCAGGCTGCCAAGAGGACTTGAAAGCGGGGCAGAATTGCAGGAAACCGATTTCAGGAGGTAGACTGGAATTGCATTGAAAGCATAGGAAAAGAGGCAGAACGTCCACAATGATGCACTTGGCCAAAAAGGGCGTATGCGTTTTTTCCTGAATATATTCAGGAAAAAACGCATACGCACTTTTTGGCCAACCAAGCAAGCTTACAAAGGAAATCTGCACTACAATGAAGTCTCACTTCCGCCCGGTCAAAAGGGCCATCTGAAAAAAGTGTAAAATCCAGAAAGGCAGGACAGGCCATGGAGAACTGGGAGACTTGTTATGCTGATGGGCGGGACGTAAATTGCCAACAGACACTCGGGAGAAGTATATGGTGTTTCCTGAAACATCTAAGAAACAAAGCAACAGAGCCTAGGGCACTTCCACTTATGGTCCTATAGCTTAGGGAAATTAAAATCAAAAAGACAAAGCCACCCCAAAGTTTTGGACGCCTCTGTTTACAAGAACCTCGTTTACCGTACAAGTTCAATATCACAGAAAGTGAAAAATGGATAAAGAACTTGTGGTACTTACGTACAATGCAGTATCACTCAGCAATGAAATCTATGTCATCAGGCCCGTAGAAGCATAATGAGTGGATTCAGGTACGATGATTCTAACTGAAATAAGTCACACAGAAAAAGAAACATCATAAGATATCAGTAATACACGGAATGTAAACTTGGCTACACAGGAACTGAATTACAGAACAGAACAGGGTCTCAAATTTAGAAAACCAACTTATGCTTGCTTAAAGGGAAAGGTGAGTTGGGGTGCTGCATGAAACCAGAGATTGAAATGAGCACAGATAAAGTTCCTTTAGCCAAATATGGAATAGACAAGAGCTACTCCTTGCTCAACGAAATGGACTCAACACCGCATATTAAACGCCTAAGAATGTACCTGACTAGTAAGTATCTTAAAACCTATGGATTGCTATGTCTCCGAAAGAGAATCAAGCATGTGTACAGGGGCATAAACGCAGCAGTGATAGGATTGGAGAGGTTCGGTGAGCAAATGAAGACCCTTTGAAGTCATATTGCATGGTACCCATTCCACGGGTTTCAACTACCCAGGTTTAAGGTATTCTTCCTTCAGCTAAAACATGCATGTGGAACCCAGAGTATGATCAACCATGTGATCGGGAGACGTGTTCAAATATGTCTCAGTTTTCGTACCCTGGTACTCGGGTGCAACATTCCAGACGCTTTACTAACACTCTCCCGACTTGGAGAGTCAGTCCCTTTAACCTCCTGTTTGGCCCAGTTTGCAATTTCTGCGGAAGATGAACAGGAATAGCGAGAACCAATGAGAGACTAGCTGGAGGTGTCTAGATGGGCAAATTTAACTCTCATTTCCCACCAGGAAGAGGAAATAACCAAAGGCTCAGCGTGCCGTGCCGGAACCAGATTAGGGCCTGAAGCCATCCTGCGGTGTTGCGGCCAGGTCACAAGAAAGCGAGTTGAAGAAAGGAGCTCAGGGGCACTGTAATTCACAAACCTGCAGAGTTATAAATGACAGCTATCGTCCAAAAATATACTGAAGTAAGGCTGCCAAGAGGACTTGAATGCGGGGCAGAATTGCAGGAAACCGATTTCAGGAGGTAGACTGGAATTGCATTGAAAGCATAGGAAAAGAGGCAGAACGTCCACAATGATGCACTTGGCCAAAAAGGGCGTATGCGTTTTTTCCTGAATATATTCAGGAAAAAACGCATACGCCCTTTTTGGCCAACCAAGCAAGCTTACAAAGGAAATCTGCACTACAATGAAGTCTCTCTTACCCCCGGTCAAAAGGGCCATCTGAAAAAAGTGTAAAATCCAGAAATCCGGGACAGGCCATGGAGATCTGGGAGCCTTGTTATGCTGATGGGCGGGATGTAAATTGCCAATAGCCACTCGGGAGAAGTGTATGGTGTTTCCTGAAACATCTAAAAAACAAAGCAACAGAGCCTAGGGCACTTCCACTTGTGGTCCTATAGCTTAGGGAAATAAAAATCAAAAAGACACAGCCACCCCAAAGTTTGGGACGCCTCTGTTTACAAGAACCTCGTTTACTGTACAAGTTCAACATCGCAGAAAGTGAAAAATGGATAAAGAAGTTGTGGTATTTACTAACAAAGCAATATCACTCAGCAATGAAATCTATGTCATCAGGCCCTTAGCAGCACAATGAGTGGATTCAGGTATGATGATTCTAACTGAAATAAGTCACACAGAAATAGAAACATCATAAGATATCAGTAATACACAGAATGTAAACTTGGCTACACAGGAACTGAATTCCAGAACAGAACAGGGTCTCAAATTTAGAAAACCAACTTATGCTTGCTTAAGGGGAAAGGTGAGTTGGGGTGCTGCATAAAACCAGAGATTGAAATGAGCACAGATAAAGTTCCTTAAGCCAAATATGGAATAGACAAGAGCTACTCCTTGCTCAATGAAATGGACTCAACACCCCATATTAAACGCCTAAGAATGTACCTGACTAGTAAGTATCTTAAAACCTATGGATTGCTATGTCTCTAAAGAGAATCAAGCGTGTGTACAGGGGCATAAACGCAGCAGTGATAGGATTGGAGAGGTTCGGTGAGCAAATGAAGACCCTTTGAAGTCATATTGCATGGTACCCATTCCACGGGTTTCAACTACCCAGGATTAAGGTATTCTTCCTTCAGCTAAAACATGCATGTGGAAGCCAGAGTATGATCAACCGTGTGAACGGGAGACGTGTTCAAATATGTCTCAGTTTTCCTACCCTGGTACTCGAGTGCAACATTCCAGACGCTTTACTAACACTCTCCCCACTTGGAGAGTCAGCGCCTTTAACCTCCTGTTTGGCCCAGTTTGCAATTTCTGTGGAAGATGAACAGGAATAGCGAGAACCAATGAGAGACTAGCTGGAGGTGTCTGGACGGGCAAATTTAACTCTCATTTCCCACCAGGAAGAGGAAATAACCAAAGGCTCAGCGTGCCGTGCCGGAACCAGATTAGGGCCTGAAGCCATCCTGCCGTGTTGCGGCCAGCTCACAAGAAAGCGAGTTGAAGAAAGGAGCTCAGGGGCACTGTAATTCACAAACATGCAGAGTTATAAATGACAGCTATCGTCCAAAAATATACTGAAGTCAGGCTGCCAAGAGGACTTGAAAGCGGGGCAGAATTGCAGGAAACCGATTTCAGGAGGTAGACTGGAATTGCATTGAAAGCATAGGAAAAGAGGCAGAACGTCCACAATGATGCACTTGGCCAAAAAGGGCGTATGTGTTTTTTCCTGAATATATTCAGGAAAAAACGCATACGCACTTTTTGGCCAACCAAGCAAGCTTACAAAGGAAATCTGCACTACAGTGAAGTCTCACTTCCCCCTGGTCAAAAGGGCCATCTGAAAAAAGTGTAAAATCCAGAAAGGCAGGACAGGCCATGGAGAACTGGGAGACTTGTTATGCTGATGGGCGGGACGTAAATTGCCAACAGACACTCAGGAGAAGTATATGGTGTTTCCTGAAACATCTAAGAAACAAAGCAACAGAGCCTAGGGCACTTCCACTTATGGTCCTATAGCTTAGGGAAATTAAAATCAAAAAGACACAGCCACCCCAAAGTTTGGGACGCCTCTGTTTACAAGAACCTCGTTTACCGTACAAGTTCAATATCACAGAAAGTGAAAAATGGATAAAGAACTTGTGGTACTTACGTACAATGCAGTATCACTCAGCAATGAAATCTATGTCATCAGGCCCGTAAAAGCATAATGAGTGGATTCAGGTACGATGATTCTAACTGAAATAAGTCACACAGAAAAAGAAACATCATAAGATATCAGTAATACGCGGAATGTAAACTTGGCTACACAGGAACTGAATTACACAACAGAACAGGGTCTCAAATTTAGAAAACCAACTTATGCTTGCTTAAGGGTAAAGGTGAGTTGGGGTGCTGCATGAAACCAGAGATTGAAATGAGCACAGATAAAGTTCCTTTAGCCAAATATGGAATAGACAAGAGCTACTCCTTGCTCAACGAAATGGACTCAACACCCCATATTAAACGCCTAAGAATGTACCTGACTAGTAAGTATCTTAAAACCTATGGATTGCTATGTCTCCGAAAGAGAATCAAGCATGTGTACAGGGGCATAAACGCAGCAGTGATAGGATTGGAGAGGTTCGGTGAGCAAATGAAGACCCTTTGAAGTCATATTGCATGGTACCCATTCCACGGGTTTCAACTACCCAGGTTTAAGGTATTCTTCCTTCAGCTAAAACATGCATGTGGAACCCAGAGTATGATCAACCATGTGATCGGGAGACGTGTTCAAATATGTCTCAGTTTTCGTACCCTGGTACTCGGGTGCAACATTCCAGACGCTTTACTAACACTCTCCCGACTTGGAGAGTCAGTCCCTTTAACCTCCTGTTTGGCCCAGTTTGCAATTTCTGCGGAAGATGAACAGGAATAGCGAGAACCAATGAGAGACTAGCTGGAGGTGTCTGGACGGGCAAATTTAACTCTCATTTCCCACCAGGAAGAGGAATTAACCAAAGGCTCAACGTGCCGTGCCGGAACCAGATTAGGGCCTGAATCCATCCTGTGGTGTTGCGGCCAGGTCACAAGAAAGCGAGTTGAAGAAAGGAGCTCAGGGGCACTGTAATTCAAAAACATGCAGAGTTATAAATGACAGCTATCGTCCAAAAATATACTGAAGTCAGGCTGCCAAGAGGACTTGAAAGCGGGGCAGAATTGCAGGAAACCGATTTCAGGAGGTAGACTGGAATTGCATTGAAAGCATAGGAAAAGAGGCAGAACGTCCACAATGATGCACTTGGCCAAAAAGGGCGTATGCGTTTTTCCTGAATATATTCAGGAAAAAACGCATATGCCCTTTTTGGCCAACCAAGCAAGCTTGCAAAGGAAATCTGCACTACAATGAAGTCTCACTTCCCCCCGGTCAAAAGGGCCATCTGAAAAAAGTGTAAAATCCAGAAAAGCAGGACAGGCCATGGAGAACTGGGAGCCTTGTTATGCTGATGGGCGGGATGTAAATTGCCAACAGACACTCGGGAGAAGTGTATGGTGTTTCCTGAAACATCTAAAAAACAAAGCAACAGAGCCTAGGGCACTTCCACTTATGGTCCTATAGCTTAGGGAAATTAAAATCAAAAAGACAAAGCCACCCCAAAGTTTGGGACGCCTCTGTTTACAAGAACCTCGTTTACCGTACAAGTTCAATATCACAGAAAGTGAAAAATGGATAAAGAACTTGTGGTACTTACGTACAATGCAGTATCACTCAGCAATGAAATCTATGTCATCAGGCCCGTAGAAGCATAATGAGTGGATTCAGGTACGATGATTCTAACTGAAATAAGTCACACAGAAAAAGAAACATCATAAGGTATCACTAATACACAGAATGTGAACTTGGCTACACATGAACTGAATTACAAAACAGAACAGGGTCTCAAGTTTAGAAAACCAACTTATGCTTGCTTAAGGGGGAAGGTGAGTTGGGGTGCTGCATAAAACCAGAGTTTGAAATTAGCACAGATAAAGTTCCTTAAGCCAAATATGGAATAGACAAGAGCTACTCCTTGCTCAACGAAACGGACCCAACACCCCATATTAAACGCCTAAGAATGTACCTGACTAGTAAGTATCTTAAAACCTATGGATTGCTATGTCTCCGAAAGAGAATCAAGCATGTGTACAGGGGCATAAACGAAGCAGTGATAGGATTGGAGAGGTTTGGTGAGCAAATGAAGACCCTTTGAAGTCATATTGCATGGTACCCATTACACGGGTCTCAACTCTCCAGGTTAAAGGTATTCTTCCTTCAGCTAAAACATGCATGTGGAACCCAGAGTATGATCAACTGTGTGAACGGGAGACGTGTTCAAATATGTCTCAGTTTTGGTCCCCTGGTACTCCGGTGCAACATTCCAGACGCTTTACTAACAATCTCCCGACTTGGAGAGTCAGTGCCTTTAACCTCCTGTTTGCTCCAGTTTGCAATTTCTGTGGAAGATGAACAGGAGTAGGGAGAACCAATGAGGGACTAGCTGGAGGTGTCTGGACGGGCAAATTTAACTCTCATTTCCCACCAGGAAGAGGAATTAACCAAAGACTCTGCGTGCCGTGCCGGAACCAGATTAGGGCCTGAAGCAATCCTGTTGTGTTGGGGCCAGCTCACAAGAAAACGAGTTGAAGAAAGGAGCTCAGGGGCACTGTAATTCAAAAACCTGTAGAGTTATAAATGACAGCTATCGTCCGAAAATATACTGACCTAAGGCTGCCAAGAGGACTTGAAACCGGGGCAGAATTGCAGGAAACCGATTTCAGGAGGTAGACTGGAATTGCATTGAAAGCATAGGAAAAGAGGCAGAACGTCCACAATGATGCACTTGGCCAAAAAGGGCGTATGCGTTTTTTCCTGAATATATTCAGGAAAAAACGCATACGCCCTTTTTGGCCAACCAAGCAAGCTTGCAAAGGAAATCTGCAGTAAAATGACGTCTCACTTCCCGCCGGTCAAAAGGGCCATCTGAAAAAAGTGTAAAATACAGAAAGGCAGAAAAGGCCATGGAGAACTGGGAGCCTTGTTATGCTGATGGGCGGGATGTAAATTGCCAACAGACACTCGGGACAAGTGTATGGTGTTTCCTGAAACATCTAACAAACAAAGCAACAGAGCCTAGGGCACTTCCACTTATGGTCCTATAGCTTAGGGAAATTAAAATCAAAAAGACACAGCCACCCCAAAGTTTGGGACGCCTCTGTTTACAAGAACCTTGTTTACAGTACAATTTCAACATCGCAAAAAGTGAAAAATGGATAAAGAACTTGTGGTACTTACGTACAATGCAGTATCACTCAGCAATGAAATCTATGTCATCAGGCCCGTAGCAGCATAATGAGTGGATTCAGGTACGATGATTCTAACTGAAATAAGTCACACAGAAAAAGAAACATCATAAGGTATCAGTCATACACGGAATGTAAACTTGGCTACACAGGAACTGAATTACAGAACAGAACAGGGTGTCAAATTTAGAAAACCAACTTATGCTTGCTTAAGGGTAAAGGTGAGTTGGGGTGCTGCATAAAACCAGAGATTGAAATGAGCACAGATAAAGTTCCTTAAGCCAAATATGGAATAGACAACAGCTACTCCTTGCTCAACGAAATGGACTCAACACCCCATATTAAACGCCTAAAAATGTACCTGACTAGTAAGTATCTTAAAACCTATGGATTGCTATGTCTCCGAAAGAGAATCAAGCATGTGTACAGGGGCAAAAACGCAGCAGTGATAGGATTGGAGAGGTTCGGTGAGCAAATGAAGACCCTTTGAAGTCATATTGCATGGTACCCATTCCACGGGTTTCAACTACCCAGGTTTAAGGTATTCTTCCTTCAGCTAAAACATGCATGTGGAACCTAGAGTATGATCAACCATGTGATCGGGAGACGTGTTCAAATATGTCTCATTTTTCGTACCCTGGTACTCGTGTGCAACATTCCAGATGCTCTACTAACACTCTCCCGACTTGGAGAGTCAGTCCCTTTAACCTCCTGTTTGGCCCAGTTTGCAATTTCTGCGGAAGATGAACAGGAATAGCGAGAACCAATGAGAGACTATCTGGAGGTGCCTGGACGGGCAAATTTAACTCTCATTTCCCACCAGGAATAGGAATTAACCAAAGGCTCAGCATGCCGTGCCAGACCCAGATTAGGGCCTGAAACCATCCTGCGGTGTTGCGGCCAGGTCACAAGAAAGCGAGTTGAAGAAAGGAGCTCAGAGGCACTGTAATTCACAAACCTGCAGAGTTATAAATGACAGCTATCGTCCAAAAATATACTGAAGTAAGGCTGCCAAGAGGACTTGAATGCGGGGCAAAATTGCAGGAAACCGATTTCAGGAGGTAGACTGGAATTGCATTGAAAGCATAGGAAAAGAGGCAGAACGTCCACAATGATGCACTTGGCCAAAAAGGGCGTATGCGTTTTTTCCTGAATATATTCAGGAAAGCAACAGAGCCTAGGGCACTTCCACTTATGAATATATTCAAGAAAAAACGCATACGCCCTTTTTGGCCAACCAAGCAAGCTTGCAAAGGAAATCTGCACTACAATGAAGTCTCACTTCCCCCCGGTCAAAAGGGCCATCTGAAAAAAGTGTAAAATCCAGAAAGGCAGGACAGGCCATGGAGAACTGGGAGCCTTGTTATGCTGATGGGCGGGATGTAAATTGCCAACAGACACTCGGGAGAAGTGTATGGTGTTTCCTGAAACATCTAAAAAACAAAGCAACAGAGCCTAGGGCACTTCCACTTATGGTCCTATAGCTTAGGGAAATTAAAATCAAAAAGACACAGCCACCGCAAAGTTTGGGACGCCTCTGTTTACAAGAACCTCGTTTACCGTACAAGTTCAATATCACAGAAAGTGAAAAATGGATAAAGAACTTGTGGTACTTACGTACAATGCAGTATCACTCAGCAATGAAATCTATGTCATCAGGCCCATAGCAGCATAATGAGTGGATTCAGGTACGATGATCCTAACTGAAATAAGTCACACAGAAAAAGAAACATCATAAGATATCACTAATACACGGAATGTAATCTTGGCTACACAGGAAGTGAATTCCAGAACAGAACAGGGTCTCAAATTTAGAAAACCAACTTATGCTTGCTTAAGGGTAAAGGTGAGTTGGGGTGCTGCATAAAACCAGAGATTGAAATGAGCACAGATAAAGTCCTTAAGCCAAATATGGAATAGACAAGAGCTACTCCTTGCTCAACGAAATGGACTCAACACCCCATATTAAACGCCTAAGAATGTACCTGACTAGTAAGTATCTTAAAACCTATGGATTGCTATGTCTCCGAAAGAGAATCAAGCATGTGTACAGGGGCATAAACGCAGCAGTGATAGGATTGGAGAGGTTCGGTGAGCAAATGAAGACCCTTTGAAGTCATATTGCATGGTACCCATTACACGGGTCTCAACTCTCCAGGTTTAAGGTATTCTTCCTTCAGCTAAAACATGCATGTGGAACCCAGAGTATGATCAACCGTGTGAACGGGAAACGTGTTCAAATATGTCTCAGTTTTCCTCCCCTGGTACTCGGGTGCAACATTCCAGACGCTTTACTAACACTCTCCCAACTTGGAGAGTCAGCGCCTTTAACCTCCTGTTTGGCCCAGTTTGAAATTTCTGCGGAAGATGAACAGGAATAGGGAGAACCAATGAGAGACTAGCTGGAGGTGTCTGGACGGGCAAATTTAACTCTCATTTCCCATCAGGAAGAGGAAATAACCAAAGGCTCAGCGTGCCGTGCCGGAACCAGATTAGGGCCTGAAGCCATCCTGCGGTGTTGCGGCCAGCTCAAAAGAAAGCGAGTTGAAGAAAGGAGCTCAGGGGCACTGTAATTCACAAACCTGCAGAGTTATAAATGACAGCTATCGTCCAAAAATAGACTGAAGTAAGGCTGCCAAGAGGACTTGAAAGTGGGGCAGAATTGCAGGAAACCGATTTCAGGAGGTAGACTGGAATTGCATTGAAAGCATAGGAAAAGAGGCAGAACGTCCACAATGATGCACTTGGCCAAAAAGGGCGTATGCGTTTTTTCCTGAATATATTCAGGAAAAAACGCATACGCCCTTTTTGGCCAACCAAGCAAGCTTGCAAAGGAAATCTGCACTACAATGAAGTCTCACTTCCCCCCGGTCAAAAGGGCCATCTGAAAAAAGTGTAAAATCCAGAAAGGCAGGACAGGCCATGGAGAACTGGGAGCCTTGTTATGCTGATGGGCGAGATGGAAATTGCCAACAGACACTGGGGAGAAGTGTATGGTGTTTCCTGAAACATCTAAAAAACAAAGCAACAGAGCCTAGGGCACTTCCACTTATGGTCCTATAGCTTAGGGAAATTAAAATCAAAAAGACACAGCCACCCCAAAGTTTGGAACGGCTCTGTTTACAAGAACCTCGTTTACAGTACAAGTTCAACATCGAAGAAAGTGAAAAATGGATAAAGAAGTTGTGGTATTTACTTACAAAGCAATATCACTCAGCAATGAAATCTATGTCATCAGGCCCTTAGCAGCACAATGAGTGGATTCAGGTATGATGATTCTAACTGAAATAAGTCACACAGAAATAGAATCATCATAAGATATCAGTAATACACGGAATGTAAACTTGGCTACACAGGAACTTAATTACAGAACAGAACAGGGTCTCAAATTTAGAAAACCAACTTATGCTTGCTTAAGGGACAAGGTGAGTTGGGGTGCTGCATAAAACCACAGATTGAAATGAGCACAGATAAAGTTCCTTAAGCCAAATATGGAATAGACAAGAGATACTCCTTGCTCAACGAAATGGACTCAACAGCCCATATTAAACGCCTAAAAATGTACCTGACTAGTAAGTATCTTAAAACCTATGGATTGCTATGTCTCCGAAAGAGAATCAAGCATGTGTACAGGGGCATAAACGCAGCAGTGATAGGATTGGTGAGGTTCGGTGAGCAAATGAAGACCCTTTGAAGTCATATTGCATGGTACCCATTACACGGGTCTCAACTCTCCAGGTTTAAGGTATTCTTCCTTCAGCTAAAACATGCATGTGGAACCCAGAGTATGATCAACCGTGTGAACAGGAGACGTGTTCAAATATGTCTCAGTTTTCCTCCCCTGGTACTCGGGTGCAACATTCCAGACGCTTTACTAACACTCTCCCCACTTGGAGAGTCAGCGCCTTTAACCTCCTGTTTGGCCCAGTTTGCAATTTCTGCAGCAGATGAACAGGAATAGGGAGAACCAATGAGAGACTAGCTGGAGGTGTCTGGACGGGCAAATTTAACTCTCATTTCCCATCAGGAAGAGGAAATAACCAAAGCCTCAGCGTGCCGTGCCGGAACCAGATTAGGGCCTGAAGCCATCCTGCGGTGTTGCGGCCAGCTCAAAAGAAAGCGAGTTGAAGAAAGGAGCTCAGGGGCACTGTAATTCACAAACCTGCAGAGTTATAAATGACAGCTATCGTCCAAAAATAGACTGAAGTAAGGCTGCCAAGAGGACTTGAAAGTGGGGCAGAATTGCAGGAAACCGATTTCAGGAGGTAGACTGGAATTGCATTGAAAGCATAGGAAAAGAGGCAGAACGTCCACAATGATGCACTTGGCCAAAAAGGGCGTATGCGTTTTTTCCTGAATATATTCAGGAAAAAACGCATACGCCCTTTTTGGCCAACCAAGCAAGCTTGCAAAGGAAGTCTGCACTACAATGAAGTCTCACTTCCCCCCGGTCAAAAGGGCCATCTGAAAAAAGTGTAAAATCCAGAAAGGCAGGACAGGCCATGGAGAACTGGGAGCCTTGTTATGCTGATGGGCGGGATGTAAATTGCCAACAGACACTCGGGAGAAGTGTATGGTGTTTCCTGAAACATCTAAAAAACAAAGCAACAGAGCCTAGGGCACTTCCACTTATGGTCCTATAGCTTAGGGAAATTAAAATCAAAAAGACACAGGCACCCCAAAGTTTGGGACGCCTCTGTTTACAAGAACCTCGTTTACAGTACAAGTTCAATATCACAGAAAGTGAAAAATGGATAAAGAACTTGTGGTACATACGTACAATGCAGTATCACTCAGCAATGAAATCTATGTCATCAGGTCCTTAGCAGCACAATGAGTGGATTCAGGTACGATGATTCTAACTGAAATAAGTCACACAGAAAAAGAAACATCATAAGATATCAGTAATACACGGAATGTAAACTTGGCTACACAGGAACTGAATTCCAAAACAGAACAGGGTCTCAAATTTAGAAAAGCAACTTATGCTTGCTTAAGGGGAAAGGTGAGTTGGGGTGCTGCATAAAACCAGAGATTGAAATGAGCACAGATAAAGTTCCTTTAGCCAAATATGGAATAGACAAGAGCTACTCCTTGCTCAACGAAATGGACTCAACACCCCATATTAAACGCCTAAGAATGTACCTGACTAGTAAGTATCTTAAAACCTATGGATTGCTATGTCTCCGAAAGAGAATCAAGCATGTGTACAGGGGCATAAACGCAGCAGTGATAGGATTGGAGAGGTTCGGTGAGCAAATGAAGACCCTTTGAAGTCATATTGCATGGTACCCATTCCACGGGTTTCAACTACCCAGGTTTAAGGTATTCTTCCTTCAGCTAAAACATGCATGTGGAACCCAGAGTATGATCAACCATGTGATCGGGAGACGTGTTCAAATATGTCTCAGTTTTCGTACCCTGGTACTCGGGTGCAACATTCCAGACGCTTTACTAACACTCTCCCGACTTGGAGAGTCAGTCCCTTTAACCTCCTGTTTGGCCCAGTTTGCAATTTCTGCGGAAGATGAACAGGAATAGCGAGAACCAATGAGAGACTAGCTGGAGGTGTCTGGACGGGCAAATTTAACTCTCATTTCCCACCAGGAAGAGGAATTAACCAAAGGCTCAACGTGCCGTGCCGGAACCAGATTAGGGCCTGAATCCATCCTGTGGTGTTGCGGCCAGGTCACAAGAAAGCGAGTTGAAGAAAGGAGCTCAGGGGCACTGTAATTCAAAAACATGCAGAGTTATAAATGACAGCTATCGTCCAAAAATATACTGAAGTCAGGCTGCCAAGAGGACTTGAAAGCGGGGCAGAATTGCAGGAAACCGATTTCAGGAGGTAGACTGGAATTGCATTGAAAGCATAGGAAAAGAGGCAGAACGTCCACAATGATGCACTTGGCCAAAAAGGGCGTATGCGTTTTTCCTGAATATATTCAGGAAAAAACGCATATGCCCTTTTTGGCCAACCAAGCAAGCTTGCAAAGGAAATCTGCACTACAATGAAGTCTCACTTCCCCCCGGTCAAAAGGGCCATCTGAAAAAAGTGTAAAATCCAGAAAAGCAGGACAGGCCATGGAGAACTGGGAGCCTTGTTATGCTGATGGGCGGGATGTAAATTGCCAACAGACACTCGGGAGAAGTGTATGGTGTTTCCTGAAACATCTAAAAAACAAAGCAACAGAGCCTAGGGCACTTCCACTTATGGTCCTATAGCTTAGGGAAATTAAAATCAAAAAGACAAAGCCACCCCAAAGTTTGGGACGCCTCTGTTTACAAGAACCTCGTTTACCGTACAAGTTCAATATCACAGAAAGTGAAAAATGGATAAAGAACTTGTGGTACTTACGTACAATGCAGTATCACTCAGCAATGAAATCTATGTCATCAGGCCCGTAGAAGCATAATGAGTGGATTCAGGTACGATGATTCTAACTGAAATAAGTCACACAGAAAAAGAAACATCATAAGGTATCACTAATACACAGAATGTGAACTTGGCTACACATGAACTGAATTACAAAACAGAACAGGGTCTCAAGTTTAGAAAACCAACTTATGCTTGCTTAAGGGGGAAGGTGAGTTGGGGTGCTGCATAAAACCAGAGTTTGAAATTAGCACAGATAAAGTTCCTTAAGCCAAATATGGAATAGACAAGAGCTACTCCTTGCTCAACGAAACGGACCCAACACCCCATATTAAACGCCTAAGAATGTACCTGACTAGTAAGTATCTTAAAACCTATGGATTGCTATGTCTCCGAAAGAGAATCAAGCATGTGTACAGGGGCATAAACGAAGCAGTGATAGGATTGGAGAGGTTTGGTGAGCAAATGAAGACCCTTTGAAGTCATATTGCATGGTACCCATTACACGGGTCTCAACTCTCCAGGTTAAAGGTATTCTTCCTTCAGCTAAAACATGCATGTGGAACCCAGAGTATGATCAACTGTGTGAACGGGAGACGTGTTCAAATATGTCTCAGTTTTGGTCCCCTGGTACTCCGGTGCAACATTCCAGACGCTTTACTAACAATCTCCCGACTTGGAGAGTCAGTGCCTTTAACCTCCTGTTTGCTCCAGTTTGCAATTTCTGTGGAAGATGAACAGGAGTAGGGAGAACCAATGAGGGACTAGCTGGAGGTGTCTGGACGGGCAAATTTAACTCTCATTTCCCACCAGGAAGAGGAATTAACCAAAGACTCTGCGTGCCGTGCCGGAACCAGATTAGGGCCTGAAGCAATCCTGTTGTGTTGGGGCCAGCTCACAAGAAAACGAGTTGAAGAAAGGAGCTCAGGGGCACTGTAATTCAAAAACCTGTAGAGTTATAAATGACAGCTATCGTCCGAAAATATACTGACCTAAGGCTGCCAAGAGGACTTGAAACCGGGGCAGAATTGCAGGAAACCGATTTCAGGAGGTAGACTGGAATTGCATTGAAAGCATAGGAAAAGAGGCAGAACGTCCACAATGATGCACTTGGCCAAAAAGGGCGTATGCGTTTTTTCCTGAATATATTCAGGAAAAAACGCATACGCCCTTTTTGGCCAACCAAGCAAGCTTGCAAAGGAAATCTGCAGTAAAATGACGTCTCACTTCCCGCCGGTCAAAAGGGCCATCTGAAAAAAGTGTAAAATACAGAAAGGCAGAAAAGGCCATGGAGAACTGGGAGCCTTGTTATGCTGATGGGCGGGATGTAAATTGCCAACAGACACTCGGGACAAGTGTATGGTGTTTCCTGAAACATCTAACAAACAAAGCAACAGAGCCTAGGGCACTTCCACTTATGGTCCTATAGCTTAGGGAAATTAAAATCAAAAAGACACAGCCACCCCAAAGTTTGGGACGCCTCTGTTTACAAGAACCTTGTTTACAGTACAATTTCAACATCGCAAAAAGTGAAAAATGGATAAAGAACTTGTGGTACTTACGTACAATGCAGTATCACTCAGCAATGAAATCTATGTCATCAGGCCCGTAGCAGCATAATGAGTGGATTCAGGTACGATGATTCTAACTGAAATAAGTCACACAGAAAAAGAAACATCATAAGGTATCAGTCATACACGGAATGTAAACTTGGCTACACAGGAACTGAATTACAGAACAGAACAGGGTGTCAAATTTAGAAAACCAACTTATGCTTGCTTAAGGGTAAAGGTGAGTTGGGGTGCTGCATAAAACCAGAGATTGAAATGAGCACAGATAAAGTTCCTTAAGCCAAATATGGAATAGACAACAGCTACTCCTTGCTCAACGAAATGGACTCAACACCCCATATTAAACGCCTAAAAATGTACCTGACTAGTAAGTATCTTAAAACCTATGGATTGCTATGTCTCCGAAAGAGAATCAAGCATGTGTACAGGGGCAAAAACGCAGCAGTGATAGGATTGGAGAGGTTCGGTGAGCAAATGAAGACCCTTTGAAGTCATATTGCATGGTACCCATTCCACGGGTTTCAACTACCCAGGTTTAAGGTATTCTTCCTTCAGCTAAAACATGCATGTGGAACCTAGAGTATGATCAACCATGTGATCGGGAGACGTGTTCAAATATGTCTCATTTTTCGTACCCTGGTACTCGTGTGCAACATTCCAGATGCTCTACTAACACTCTCCCGACTTGGAGAGTCAGTCCCTTTAACCTCCTGTTTGGCCCAGTTTGCAATTTCTGCGGAAGATGAACAGGAATAGCGAGAACCAATGAGAGACTATCTGGAGGTGCCTGGACGGGCAAATTTAACTCTCATTTCCCACCAGGAATAGGAATTAACCAAAGGCTCAGCATGCCGTGCCAGACCCAGATTAGGGCCTGAAACCATCCTGCGGTGTTGCGGCCAGGTCACAAGAAAGCGAGTTGAAGAAAGGAGCTCAGAGGCACTGTAATTCACAAACCTGCAGAGTTATAAATGACAGCTATCGTCCAAAAATATACTGAAGTAAGGCTGCCAAGAGGACTTGAATGCGGGGCAAAATTGCAGGAAACCGATTTCAGGAGGTAGACTGGAATTGCATTGAAAGCATAGGAAAAGAGGCAGAACGTCCACAATGATGCACTTGGCCAAAAAGGGCGTATGCGTTTTTTCCTGAATATATTCAGGAAAGCAACAGAGCCTAGGGCACTTCCACTTATGAATATATTCAAGAAAAAACGCATACGCCCTTTTTGGCCAACCAAGCAAGCTTGCAAAGGAAATCTGCACTACAATGAAGTCTCACTTCCCCCCGGTCAAAAGGGCCATCTGAAAAAAGTGTAAAATCCAGAAAGGCAGGACAGGCCATGGAGAACTGGGAGCCTTGTTATGCTGATGGGCGGGATGTAAATTGCCAACAGACACTCGGGAGAAGTGTATGGTGTTTCCTGAAACATCTAAAAAACAAAGCAACAGAGCCTAGGGCACTTCCACTTATGGTCCTATAGCTTAGGGAAATTAAAATCAAAAAGACACAGCCACCGCAAAGTTTGGGACGCCTCTGTTTACAAGAACCTCGTTTACCGTACAAGTTCAATATCACAGAAAGTGAAAAATGGATAAAGAACTTGTGGTACTTACGTACAATGCAGTATCACTCAGCAATGAAATCTATGTCATCAGGCCCATAGCAGCATAATGAGTGGATTCAGGTACGATGATCCTAACTGAAATAAGTCACACAGAAAAAGAAACATCATAAGATATCACTAATACACGGAATGTAATCTTGGCTACACAGGAAGTGAATTCCAGAACAGAACAGGGTCTCAAATTTAGAAAACCAACTTATGCTTGCTTAAGGGTAAAGGTGAGTTGGGGTGCTGCATAAAACCAGAGATTGAAATGAGCACAGATAAAGTCCTTAAGCCAAATATGGAATAGACAAGAGCTACTCCTTGCTCAACGAAATGGACTCAACACCCCATATTAAACGCCTAAGAATGTACCTGACTAGTAAGTATCTTAAAACCTATGGATTGCTATGTCTCCGAAAGAGAATCAAGCATGTGTACAGGGGCATAAACGCAGCAGTGATAGGATTGGAGAGGTTCGGTGAGCAAATGAAGACCCTTTGAAGTCATATTGCATGGTACCCATTACACGGGTCTCAACTCTCCAGGTTTAAGGTATTCTTCCTTCAGCTAAAACATGCATGTGGAACCCAGAGTATGATCAACCGTGTGAACGGGAAACGTGTTCAAATATGTCTCAGTTTTCCTCCCCTGGTACTCGGGTGCAACATTCCAGACGCTTTACTAACACTCTCCCAACTTGGAGAGTCAGCGCCTTTAACCTCCTGTTTGGCCCAGTTTGAAATTTCTGCGGAAGATGAACAGGAATAGGGAGAACCAATGAGAGACTAGCTGGAGGTGTCTGGACGGGCAAATTTAACTCTCATTTCCCATCAGGAAGAGGAAATAACCAAAGGCTCAGCGTGCCGTGCCGGAACCAGATTAGGGCCTGAAGCCATCCTGCGGTGTTGCGGCCAGCTCAAAAGAAAGCGAGTTGAAGAAAGGAGCTCAGGGGCACTGTAATTCACAAACCTGCAGAGTTATAAATGACAGCTATCGTCCAAAAATAGACTGAAGTAAGGCTGCCAAGAGGACTTGAAAGTGGGGCAGAATTGCAGGAAACCGATTTCAGGAGGTAGACTGGAATTGCATTGAAAGCATAGGAAAAGAGGCAGAACGTCCACAATGATGCACTTGGCCAAAAAGGGCGTATGCGTTTTTTCCTGAATATATTCAGGAAAAAACGCATACGCCCTTTTTGGCCAACCAAGCAAGCTTGCAAAGGAAATCTGCACTACAATGAAGTCTCACTTCCCCCCGGTCAAAAGGGCCATCTGAAAAAAGTGTAAAATCCAGAAAGGCAGGACAGGCCATGGAGAACTGGGAGCCTTGTTATGCTGATGGGCGAGATGGAAATTGCCAACAGACACTGGGGAGAAGTGTATGGTGTTTCCTGAAACATCTAAAAAACAAAGCAACAGAGCCTAGGGCACTTCCACTTATGGTCCTATAGCTTAGGGAAATTAAAATCAAAAAGACACAGCCACCCCAAAGTTTGGAACGGCTCTGTTTACAAGAACCTCGTTTACAGTACAAGTTCAACATCGAAGAAAGTGAAAAATGGATAAAGAAGTTGTGGTATTTACTTACAAAGCAATATCACTCAGCAATGAAATCTATGTCATCAGGCCCTTAGCAGCACAATGAGTGGATTCAGGTATGATGATTCTAACTGAAATAAGTCACACAGAAATAGAATCATCATAAGATATCAGTAATACACGGAATGTAAACTTGGCTACACAGGAACTTAATTACAGAACAGAACAGGGTCTCAAATTTAGAAAACCAACTTATGCTTGCTTAAGGGACAAGGTGAGTTGGGGTGCTGCATAAAACCACAGATTGAAATGAGCACAGATAAAGTTCCTTAAGCCAAATATGGAATAGACAAGAGATACTCCTTGCTCAACGAAATGGACTCAACAGCCCATATTAAACGCCTAAAAATGTACCTGACTAGTAAGTATCTTAAAACCTATGGATTGCTATGTCTCCGAAAGAGAATCAAGCATGTGTACAGGGGCATAAACGCAGCAGTGATAGGATTGGTGAGGTTCGGTGAGCAAATGAAGACCCTTTGAAGTCATATTGCATGGTACCCATTACACGGGTCTCAACTCTCCAGGTTTAAGGTATTCTTCCTTCAGCTAAAACATGCATGTGGAACCCAGAGTATGATCAACCGTGTGAACAGGAGACGTGTTCAAATATGTCTCAGTTTTCCTCCCCTGGTACTCGGGTGCAACATTCCAGACGCTTTACTAACACTCTCCCCACTTGGAGAGTCAGCGCCTTTAACCTCCTGTTTGGCCCAGTTTGCAATTTCTGCAGCAGATGAACAGGAATAGGGAGAACCAATGAGAGACTAGCTGGAGGTGTCTGGACGGGCAAATTTAACTCTCATTTCCCATCAGGAAGAGGAAATAACCAAAGCCTCAGCGTGCCGTGCCGGAACCAGATTAGGGCCTGAAGCCATCCTGCGGTGTTGCGGCCAGCTCAAAAGAAAGCGAGTTGAAGAAAGGAGCTCAGGGGCACTGTAATTCACAAACCTGCAGAGTTATAAATGACAGCTATCGTCCAAAAATAGACTGAAGTAAGGCTGCCAAGAGGACTTGAAAGTGGGGCAGAATTGCAGGAAACCGATTTCAGGAGGTAGACTGGAATTGCATTGAAAGCATAGGAAAAGAGGCAGAACGTCCACAATGATGCACTTGGCCAAAAAGGGCGTATGCGTTTTTTCCTGAATATATTCAGGAAAAAACGCATACGCCCTTTTTGGCCAACCAAGCAAGCTTGCAAAGGAAGTCTGCACTACAATGAAGTCTCACTTCCCCCCGGTCAAAAGGGCCATCTGAAAAAAGTGTAAAATCCAGAAAGGCAGGACAGGCCATGGAGAACTGGGAGCCTTGTTATGCTGATGGGCGGGATGTAAATTGCCAACAGACACTCGGGAGAAGTGTATGGTGTTTCCTGAAACATCTAAAAAACAAAGCAACAGAGCCTAGGGCACTTCCACTTATGGTCCTATAGCTTAGGGAAATTAAAATCAAAAAGACACAGGCACCCCAAAGTTTGGGACGCCTCTGTTTACAAGAACCTCGTTTACAGTACAAGTTCAATATCACAGAAAGTGAAAAATGGATAAAGAACTTGTGGTACATACGTACAATGCAGTATCACTCAGCAATGAAATCTATGTCATCAGGTCCTTAGCAGCACAATGAGTGGATTCAGGTACGATGATTCTAACTGAAATAAGTCACACAGAAAAAGAAACATCATAAGATATCAGTAATACACGGAATGTAAACTTGGCTACACAGGAACTGAATTCCAAAACAGAACAGGGTCTCAAATTTAGAAAAGCAACTTATGCTTGCTTAAGGGGAAAGGTGAGTTGGGGTGCTGCATAAAACCAGAGATTGAAATGAGCACAGATAAAGTTCCTTAAGCCAAATATGGAATAGACAAGAGCTACTCATTGCTCAACGAAATGGACTCAACACCCCATATTAAACGCCTAAGAATGTACCTGACTAGTAAGTATCTTAAAACCTATGGATTGCTATGTCTCCGAAAGAGAATCAAGCATGTGTACAGGGGCATAAACGCAGCAGTGATAGGATTGGAGAGGTTCGGTGAGCAAATGAAGACCCTTTGAAGTCATATTGCATGGTACCCATTCCACGGGTTTCAACTACCCAGGTTTAAGGTATTCTTCCTTCAGCTAAAACATGCATGTGGAACCTAGAGTATGATCAACCGTGTGATCGGGAGACGTGTTCAAATATGTCTCAGTTTTCGTACACTGGTCCTCGGGTGCAACATTCCAGACGCTTTACTACCACTCTCCCGACTTGGAGAGTCAGTCCCTTTAACCTCCTGTTTGGCCCAGTTTGCAATTTCTGCGGAAGATGAACAGGAATAGCGAGAACCAATGAGAGACTAGCTGGAGGTGTCTGGACGGGCAAATTTAACTCATTTCCCACCAGGAAGATGAAATAACCAAAGGCTCAGCGTGCCGTGCCGGAACCAGATTAGGGCCTGAAGCCATCCTGTGGTGTTGCGGCCAGGTCACGAGAAAGCGAGTTGAAGAAAGGAGCTCAGGGGCACTGTAATTCACAAACCTGCAGAGTTATAAATGACAGCTATCGTCCAAAAATAGACTGAAGTAAGGCTGCCAAGAGGACTTGTAGCGGGGAAGAATTGCAGGAAACCGATTTCAGGAGGTAGACTGGAATTGCATTGAAAGCATAGGAAAAGAGGCAGAACGTCCACAATGATGCACTTGGCCAAAAAGGGACGTATGCGTTTTTTCCTGAATATATTCAGGAAAAAACGCATACGCCCTTTTTGGCCAACCAAGCAAACTTGCAAAGGAAATCTGCACTACAATGAAGTCTCACTTCCCCCCGGTCAAAAGGGCCATCTGAAAAAAGTGTAAAATCCAGAAAGGCAGGACAGGCCATGGAGAACTGGGAGCCTTGTTATGCTGATGGGCGGGATGTAAATTGCCAACAGACACTCGGGAGAAGTGTATGGTGTTTCCTGAAACATCTAAAAAACAAAGCAACAGAGCCTAGGGCACTTCCACTTATGGTCCTATAGCTTAGGGAAATTAAAATCAAAAAGACACAGCCACCCCAAAGTTTGGGACGCCTCTGTTTACAAGAATCTCGTTTACAGTACAAGTTCAACATCGCAGAAAGTGAAAAATGGATAAAGAAGTTGTGGTATTTACTTACAAAGCCATATCACTCAGCAATGAAATCTATGTCATCAGGCCCTTAGCAGCACAATGAGTGGATTCAGGTATGATGATTCTAACTGAAATAAGTCACACAGAAAAAGAAACATCATAAGATATCACTAATACACGGAATGTAAACTTGGCTACACAGGAACAGAATTACAGAACAGAACAGGGTCTCAAATTTAGAAAACCAACTTATGCTTGCTTAAGGGGAAAGGTGAGTTGGGGTGCTGCATAAAACCAGAGATTGAAATGAGCACAGATAAAGTTCCTTAAGCCAAATATGTAATAGACAAGAGCTACTCCTTCCTCAACGATATGGACTCAACACCCCATATTAAACGCCTAAGAATGTACCTGACTAGTAAGTATCTTAAAACCTATGGATTGCTATGTCTCTGAAGGAGAATCAAGCGTGTGTACAGGGGCATAAACGCAGCAGTGATAGGATTGGAGAGGTTCGGTGAGCAAATGAAGACCCTTTGAAGTCATATTGCATGGTACCCATTACACGGGTCTCAATTCTCCAGGTTTAAGGTATTCTTCCTTCAGCTAAAACATGCATGTGGAACCCAGAGTATGATCAACCGTGTGAACGGGAGACGTGTTCAAATATGTCTCAGTTTTCCTTCCCTGGTACTCGGGTGCAACATTCCAGACGCTTTACTAACACTCTCCCCACTTGGAGAGTCAGCGCCTTTAAACTCCTGTTTGTCCCCGTTTGCAATTTCTGCGGAAGATGAACAGGAATAGGGAGAACCAATGAGAGACTAGCTGGAGGTGTCTGGACGGGCAAATTTAACTCTCATTTCCCACCAGGAAGAGGAAATAACCAAAGGCTCAGCGTGCCGTGCCGGAACAAGATTAGGGCCTGAAGCCATCCTGCAGTGTTGTGGCCAGCTCACAAGAAAGCGAGTTGAAGAAAGGAGCTCATGGGCACTGTAATGCACAAACCTGCAGAGTTATAAATGACAGCTATCGTCCAAAAATATACTGAAGTAAGGCTGCCAAGAGGACTTGAAAGCGGGGCAGAATTGCAGGAAACCGATTTCAGGAGGTAGACTGGAATTGCATTGAAAGCATAGGAAAAGAGGCAGAACGTCCACAATGAGGCACTTGGCCAAAAAGGGCGTATGTGTTTTTTCCTGAATATATTCAGGAAAAAACGCATATGCCCTTTTTGGCCAACCAAGCAAACTTGCAAAAGAAATCTACACTACAATGAAGTCTCACTTCCCCCCGGTCAAAAGGGCCATCTGAAAAAAGTGTAAAATCCAGAAAGGCAGGACAGGCCATGGAGAACTGGGAGCCTTGTTATGCTGATGGGCGGGATGTAAATTGCCAACAGACACTCGGGAGAAGTGTATGGTGTTTCCTGAAACATCTAAAAAACAAAGCAACAGAGCCTAGGGCACTTCCACTTATGGTCCTATAGCTTAGGGAAATTAAAATCAAAAAGACACAGCCACCCCAAAATTTGGGACGGCTCTTTTTACAGAAATCTCTTCTACGGCACAAGTTAAATATCCCAGAGAGCAAATAATGGATAAAGAAGTTGCGGTACTTATGTACAACAGAATACCACTCAGCAATGAAATCTATGTCACCAGGCCCGTACCAGCATAATGAGTGGATTGAGGCACGATGATTCTAAGTGAAATAAGTCACACAGAAAAAGAAACATCATAAGGTATCACTACTACACGGAATGTGAACTTGGCTACACATGAACTGAATTACAAAACAGAACGGGGTCTCAAGTTTAGAAAACCAACTTATGCCTGCTTAAGGGGGAAGGTGAGTTGGGGTGCTGCATAAAAGCAGAGTTTGAAATTAGCACAGATACCGTTCCATAAGCCAAATATGTAATAGACAAGACCTACCCCTTGCTCAACGAAATGGATTCAACAATGAGGTATCACCTCACACCTGGTAGAATAGGCATCATAGAAAATCTACAAACAAAAAATGCTTGAAAGGGTGTGGAGAAAAGGAACCCTCTTCCACTATTGTTGGGAATATAAATTGATACAGTCATTATGGAGAACAATATGGAATTTCTTAAGAAACTAAGAATAGAATTACCATATGATACAGCAATCCCAGTACTGGACATATACCCAGACAAAACCATAAATCAAAAAGAGTCATTCACCGCAATGTTCATTGCATCACTATTTACAATATCGAGGTAATGGAAGCAACCTAAATGCCCACAGACAGACGAATGCATAAAGCTGTGGTACATATATAAAATGGAATATTACTAAGCCATGAAAAGGAATGAAATTGGGTCATTTGTACAGACGTCGATGGATCTAGAGACTGTCATACAGAGTGAAGTAAGTCAGAAAGAGAAAAACAAATCTTGTATATTCATGCATATATGTGGAACCTAGAAAAACTGTACAGATTAACCATTTTGCAAGGCATAAATAGAGCAACAGATGTAGACAACAAACGTATGGACAACAAGGGGGGAAAGCTGTTGGGGGGGTGGTGGTGGGAGGAGTTGAGAGACTGGGATTGGCATGTATACATTTATATGTATAAAATAGATAACCAATAAGAACCTGCTGTATAAAATATAAAATAAAATTCAAAATTAAAAAGAAATAAAATTTAAAAAATAAAACAGAAAAAACAATTATTCCCTGCACATACATGTATTTATATGAATAAATTATTTCCATGCTTATATCTGTAAATACAAAAAAGAGGAATAAAATCTACCTTGAACCAAAAACGAAAAAGAGAAAAAAAACACAGAACCCACCAGTTACACAGAGGAAAACCGTATCAGGGCACTTGCTCCAGTTGTAAACAATTCTGAAGTTGGTCAGTGGTGGGGAATCGTCTCCCATTCAGCCAGCAGCCCCCACACAACAAGCGTCCTCATTGCAAAGCTGGGGCACCGTGCCGAGGCATCTGTGTGTAAACGTGAGCTGAGCCCCAGGCCAGTTGCTGCTGAACTATTCCCACCCGTCCCAGGTAAAACACCTGAATATATACAAGGACTTGAAAGCCTAGAGGAAGGGCCATAGAGCCACACGAGTGACAGCATGCCGGCCGACTTGGTGCCTGCAGGCCAGCCAGGATGGTCTTGGCCCTGGGTGCTCTTCTGGAAGATTTCCATTTCCCTGCCTGAGATACCCGTCCTGTCCCTGCCCCCACTGCTTTTTTCCTTCCTCACCTCTGCCCAGGGAGAAATTCCAGCAGCAGGTATGGGTGACACATCCTCTTCTTTAGCAGGTGGCAGCCTGGCAACTGCTGCAGAAAGTCCAGCAGAGCCCCACTCACACTGGGCCACCCACAAAGCCGTGGCCTCTCACTCCCTCCCACCAGCCCAGCCCCGAGACTGCTGACAGGGCAGAGAAAATGGCGTCAGGCATGGCTGCAGGGGCTCTTGCTGCCTGGAGTGGTATTTATATTGATCTCAACCCAGGCACACCTGGGGAGGGCTGGCCGGCACGGTAAGGCTGCCCAGGTCAGCCAATCATCACCCCTCAGGGGCTCACAGTTGCAGAAAATGGAACTTGCTGAACCGGCCAAGTCCAAGGAACAGGTGTGGGCTCCTGAGAGTCAGGATAGACAAGGGGCTGCAGCTTTGGCTTGTTTTCTAATCATTTTATCTGGCCCATGAGTGGGAGACAACTTCAAGAAAACCCTCTCCTAATGAGAGGAACCCAGGAGTCAGGGAGAGGAGGGGTGGGTGGTGGTTGGAGACAGAGGCCTGGTGCCCCGGGTGCAGTGGAAGTCTCTGGAAGACCAGGTGGAGGGAGGCCTCACGGAGTGATGCCCAGGGTCACAGACCTGTCGCAGCTGCTGTTTGTTAGTTCAAGTCCTGCTCTGAGGTGCTCTGTGTCAGCTCTGAGCGACAGGTGAGCTGGGGGTGCTCTGCAATGAGGGCTATGTGCACGGTTCCTGTGTGCCCAGCCCTGCCACGGTACCTGCAAGGGTAGCTCTGTATCCTGGGAGGGGCCTGACCACGAGAGCCCCGTGGGCTGGGGTGGGGGTGGGGTACCTGCCCAGGTGAGCTCCATATTCTGGGATTGGTCTGACCACGAGAGCCCCATGGGCTGCTGGGGACCTGGTAAAGGATGTCAGGACAGTCAGTGAAGCCACCGAGGATATACCTCCAGTTGCTCCTAATTCCTACACCCTGCTGGTCATTCTACCAACCACCAGGACATGGTACTCTGTATTAGTCTTCAATGATGCCTTCTTTTGTATTCCATTAGTCCCAGAGTCACAAGAAATTTTGGCTTGTGAGTGGCAGGACTCAACATACAACTAAAACAATACTTCCGGGCCGTCTGGCCCCAAGGGTGCAAAAATTCCCACACCATCTTTGGGGAAAGCTTAGCTAAAGACCTAAAAGTTCTACCTCTGGAAAAGGAAACCCTCCTTCAATATGCAGACGACATTCTGATCGCCAGCCCTACTAAGGAGGCCTCTGAACTACCAAGCCAATAAAGGATAGAAGTTGTCCAAGAAAAAGCTCAAATATCACAGACTGCGGTGACCTGCCTGGGCTTCATTCTCACAGAAGGTCGGAGAAGACCATCCCAGGAAAGGGAAGAAACCATTTTCAGCCTTACCCCTTTCTAAAACTAGAAGACAGCTTAGGGGTTCCTGGGGAGGCCAGGGTTTGCTGCTTCTGGATCCCTAACTACAGTCTACTAGCTGGGCCTCTATATGAAACACTGAAAGGAAAAGATGATGATCCTTTTGAATAGAATCCAGAAGTGGCCTTTCAAGAATGGAAAGAGCAGTCAATTCAGACCCTTGCCCTGGAACTCCCTAATTTAGCTAAACCTTTTGACCTTTACATTCCCGGTGAAAGGTGAATCGCCATTGGAGAATTAGTGCAAAAACTGGGACCACTTGAAATGGAACAATGCAAGAATGTCATCCAGGTAGGATAAACTACGGTCACCAAGGGGCTTGGCCCACTGCCACATCTGGCCAAGATACTGGCGGTATCTAAAAACCTGGAAATCAGCAGCCCAAAAGGCCACCTCCCTCCTAAGGGAAAAGGACACCACGTGGTGATCCTAACCACCAACCATGCCCTGAAGTTGCAGGGTTCGCTCCGTGGGCACACCGACCTCGAGTGAGGAGGCCCTCCAACTCCAACATCCAGAGGGATAACCGGGGGCAACAGGGCACCATGACGACTCGTGTGAACATCACTTGACCTGGAGTTTCTCTCATAAAACAACAAGAGTGTGTCCCAAAAGAGTAGACTACTGCTTGCAGGACTTACTGCACCCAGAGGGGAGCTAATAATCTTGGCGGGGGAACCGTATATCACACTGTCACCATAGAAAAGCCTACAGACACCGTGATGATGGTGGCCAATAAGACCGGCTGGACTCCTGTTTACTTCAAAAGGCTGTTGACTCAGTGGCCATCATGGTCCTTGATCACCACTGACCCTGGACTGTCTGGGAGTTGAGCAGGCAGGGCTCTGACACCTGGTGCTGTTTGTACGTTAATTCAGGGGCCTAATTGAAGAAAGTGCAGACTACTGGTCAGAGCATCTAGGCTGGCAGAAACGGTCAGCCTAAGGTGGCCGAACAAATGTGGGGCGGGGTGAAACCGGCCCCCACAGCGTCTCTGCACATCTCTTTCCTGGACCCTTAAAGGTCATTAGAATCTATAACACTTCCAATGCTGGTGCTCAGGTGGACGAGCAGGGAGGCAGGGGTCCTGGGGACAATCAACGTCACCGGGAGGCTGCTGGGGAGAAGCTCTGACCCTCGCCCCACGGTATGAGGGCTGCCAACTCAGCACTCAGCAGTTACAGAAGAAAGGTCTGCACCCTCAGCACGCCAAGAATGAGGAACGGGACAAAAGGCAGAGGAGGGGTTTGTCCCCAGCAAAGCCCATTAAAAATCCCTGGGAGATAAAAATAGAATCTGGGCAATAAAGTCAAGTCTAACCTTTTTTATCCTTTGTGCTTTGTCTAATTTCACGTGCTCCTAGGGTCCCGCATGCAGAGGTTCCACACCTGGCACTTCAGACCAGATTTCCTAGTGCAGAATGGCTGGGTCGACACCTCAGCTCCTGGGGCCCAGTGCAGACTCCACGATATAGAGCCTGAGCTACAGCCAACCCGGCCCTCGAGAGCTCCGCCCCCTCCCTCCCACTGACTCTGACAGGATCTCTACACAGCAGCCCAGCCCACAGCCCACAGGGTAGTGCATGCTCTCACCTCTCCATTCTCTGATCAAAATATAAAGTTTCCTTTGCTTGTGAACCAAACTCAGTCTCGATCTGTTGGCCCCAATGACACTGGGCAGGGGGACACTTGTTGGGGTCCACTCTGGAGGATCAGTAACGGAAATTGAGACTATTGTAACCTCAATGAACAGATGTGTGAGCCAAACTGTAGTTAACATAGAACAGTGTATAAGGCTCGGGTAAAATAAGATGTTTCTAACACTTCCATTTGATATTTCCATCACTTTATTATAAGCAAGTTCAGTGAAAAGGTTTGTCTTATTTGTCAGGTCAATATAAGAGAAACGAAGTGATTTCTTTCCAAGGATGTACATCTAATAATCTTGGTTAAACCTTCAATCTTGTTTTAAATGCTTTTCCATTGAAAATGATACCTCTCTTTCAGCTCCCCCATTTCTGAGAAGTATAAAATCTTATAATTTTTATATTTATTATTACCAAAGGGGAAAGGTGGGAGGAGGGATAAATTAACAGTTTGGGATTAACACATACACACTGCTATGTATAAAATAGATCATCAACAAGGAACTACTGTATAGCACAGGGAACTACACTCAACATTTTGCAATAACCTATAAGGGGAAATAATCTGAAAAAGAATAGATATTTTTATTGACATCATCTATCAATGACAGTTAAAGTGTAGCCTAAGGGAAGCTGGTGGTGAGTGCTTCTGACCCTGAAGACTTCAATCATCTAAAGTTTGGACTCTGCCTACTTCCCAAGGCCCTTAATGAACATATGTGTAGCCGTAGCTTAAAAACTTCCCCAGTTTGGGTTTCGGGGAGACACTGATTTTGAAAAAGCCCTGGTGTTCTCCTTACATGAATGGGACTCTTCCTACTGCTAAAACATGTCTGTCACACCCAGAGGATGGTATACCGTCTGATCGGGAAGAGTTTGGAAAAGGCATCTCATCTCCTCATCTCCTGGTGCTCGGGTTCACCCCTCCAGCGTCTTTACTAACAGTCTCCCCGCTTGGAGATGTCAGCACTGTCAACATCCTGTTGCGTACAGTTTGGAATTTGTCCAGAGGATGAAGCGGAAGGATGAGGAACAATGAGAGACAAGTCCTAGGTGTTCAGACAGGCACATGTCACTCTAATTTCCAATCAGGAAGACGAATTGACCAAAGGCCAGGGTTGCCCATGGAAACAGTATAGGGCTTGAGGAAATCCCGCTGCTTTGTGGCCAGTTCCCATAAACACAAGTTGAACAATGGAACTCAGGGGCAGTAAAATTCACAAAACTGCAGAGTTGAAAATATCCATCACTGAAAAATGTCTTGAGGAAAGTCAGAGAAAAGGACTTGTAAGCAAGGGAGAATGGCAGGAAAGGGATTTGAGGAGGTAGAAAGGACTCGCCATTAAGCACAAGAAAAGGAGCTGAACATTGCCAACATTGCAGTTGGCCAAAAAGGGTGTATGCGTTTTTTTCTGTATATATTCAAGAAAAGGGCATACACTTTTTTAGCCAACCAAACAGGTGGGCACTGGAAGTCAATACTACAAAAGATATCACTTCGCATCAGTCAGAAGAGCCATCCTCATAAAGCGTAAACAACAGAAATGCAGGACAGGGCAACGAGAAGAGGGAGCCCTGTGAGACTTATAGTGGAAATGTATATTGCCAACGGCCATTCTGGAGAAGTGTATTGTGTTTACTAAAGCATCTAAAAAATGAGCTACAGAGCATAGGGCACTTGCACTCATGGGCGTATATCTTGGGAAAAACAAAAATCGAGAGGACACAGGCACCCCAATGTTTACCCCCTCTCTGTTTAAAAGATCCTCGACTAGGATATAACTTAAATGTCTCTGGAGGGAAAAAATGGATAGAGATGTGGTACTTAGGTAGAGTGGAATATTATTCAGCCTGGAAGTCAATGAAATATGGCCAGTTGTAACAACTCCGGAGGAGTTACGTATGATCATTCTAAGTGACAGAATTCAAAAAGAAAAAGACACATATCATAAGATATCACTTAAAGGTGGAATCCAAAATGGCTACACATGAAATAAATTACAAAACAAAAACATAGTCAAATATGTAGAAAACACGCATAAGGCTGCTAAACGGGAAAGGTGGGGAGGGGTGAGGCATCATCCAGGAGGTTGAAATTAGCAAAGATACCATTCCAAATACCAAACTGATAATCAACAAGGCCTACACGGTAGCTAAAAGAACTGCACTCAGCACACTCAAGTCACCGGAAAAGAATATATATGACTGGTAAGAATCTGAAAAAGAATTTATTGATGTCTCTCTGTACGTGAATCAAGTGGATGTACAGCAGCAAGAAACAGAGCTTTGAAAATCAGCTGTAACCAATATAGTAATAAATTGAAAAAAATAAACGACAGAGAGACAGAGAAAACCTCTTACAACTTTTCCTCAGGGACGGTGATGCAACATGGATTGAACACATCTAGACCCACAGCAGGATGAGACATAAGGCTGGAAACTGTTTGCGCTAAGAGAAATGTGAGGTTGGGTGAGGAAATGCACACCCTTTAAAGTAATACTACCTGGTACCCATTCAATGGGTCCCAAATCTGCAGGTTCAAGGGATCTTCCTATAGCTAAAACATGCATGGAAAACCCAGAGGACTGTACACCATGTGATCGGGAGATGTGTCTAAAATGCACCTCATTTATCCTCTCCTGGTGCTCCTGTTCACCATTCCAGCCACGCTACTTAGAATCTCCCCACTTGGAGAATCAACACATTTCAACTTCTGTTTCACACATTTTGCAAATTGTGAGGAGGATGAACGGGAAGAGGGGGAACCAATGAGAGAATAGTTGTAGGGGTTTGGACGGGCACATATCACTCTAATTTCCCATTAAGAATAAGAATTAAAGAAAGGCTCAGCCTGCCTCGCCGGAGCCAAAATAGGGCCTGAAGCAATCCTGCGGGTTTGAGGCCAGCTCACAAAAGAACAACTTAAAAAATGGAGCTCAGGGTCACTGCAATTCACAAACCTGCAGAGTTATAAATGAAAACTACCGTCCAAAAATATGTTGAGGTAAGGCAAAGAAGAGGATCTGAATGCAAGACAGAATTGCAAGAAACAGATTTCAAGAGATAGATTGGACTCGTCTTTAACGCACATGAAAAGCGGCAGAATTTCGACAATGATGCAGTTGGCCCAAAAGGGCGTATGCGTTTTTTCCTGATTATATCCAGGAAAAAACGCATACGCACTTTATGGGCAACGAAGCAAGCAAGCAATGCAAATGTGCACAACAAAGAAGTCTCACTTCCCACCGGTCAAAAGGGCCATCCTAAAAAATTGTAAAAACCAGAAATGCAGGACAGGCCATGGAGAACAGGGAGCCTTTATACGCTGATGGGCAGTGTGTGAACTGCCGAGAGCCACTCTGGAGAAGTGTATGGTGGTTCCTAAATCATCTAAAAAACAGAGCTACAGAGCATAGGACACTTCCAATCATGGGAGTATATCTAGGGAAGTCTAAAAATCAACAAGACACAAGCACACCACAGTTTAGGGCTACTCTGTTTACAAGAACCTCAACTTCAGTACACCTTAAATATCCCAGGAAAGAGAACAATGGATAAAGAAGATGTGGTACTTATGTACAATGGAATATCTCTTCACCATGAAATCAATGTAATAAGGCTAGTAGAAGGATAAAGAGTGGATTTAGGTCCGATAATACTACTTGAAATAAGTCAAACAGAAAAAGAAACATATCATAAGATATCACTTATAGAGGGAGGGTAAATATGGCTGCACAAGAAATGAATTACAGAACAGAACAGTGTCTCACATTTAGAAAACACACTTATGTCAGCTTAAGGGGAAAGGAGAGGTGGGGTGCTGCATAAAACCAGAGATTGAAATGAGCACAGATAAAGTTCCTTAAGCCAAATACGGAATAGACAAGAGCTACTCCTTGCTCAATGAAATGGACTCAACACCGCATATTAAACGCCTAAGAATGTACCTGACTAGTAAGTAACTTAAAACCTATGGATTGCTATGTCTCTGAAAGAGAATCAAGCATGTGTACAGGGGCATAAACACAGCAGTGATAGGATTGGAGAGGTTTGGTGAGCAAATGAAGACCCTTTGAAGTCATATTGCATGGTACCCATTCCACGGGTTTCAACTACCCAGTTTTATGGTATTCTTCCTTCACCTAAAACATGCATGTGGAACCTAGAGTATGATCAACCATGTGATCGGGAGACGTGTTCAAATATGTCTCAGTTTTCGTACCCTGGTACTCGGGTGCAACATTCCAGACGCTTTACTAACACTCTCCCGACTTGGAGAGTCAGTCCCTTTAACCTCCTGTTTGGCCCAGTTTGCAATTTCTGCGGAAGGTGAACAGGAATAGGGAGAACCAATGAGAGACTAGCTGGAGGTGTCTGGTTGGGCAAATTTAACTCTCATTTCCCACCAGGAAGAGGAATTAACCAAAGGCTCAGCGTGCCGTGCCGGAACCAGATTAGGGCCTGAAGCCATCCTGCGGTGTTGCGGCCAGGTCACAAGAAAGCGAGTTGAAGAAAGGAGCTCAGGGGCACTGTAATTCACAAACCTGCAGAGTTATAAATGACAGCTATCGTCCAAAAATAGACTGAAGTAAGGCTGCCAAGAGGACTTGAAAGCGGGGCAGAATTGCAGGAAACCGATTTCAGGAGGTAGACTGGAATTGCATTGAAAGCATAGGAAAAGAGGCAGAACGTCCACAATGATGCACTTGGCCAAAAAGGGCGTATGCGTTTTTTCCTGAATATATTCAGGAAAAAACGCATACGCCCTTTTTGGCCAACCAAGCAAGCTTGCAAAGGAAATCTGCACTACAATGAAGTCTCACTTCCCCCCGGTCAAAAGGGCCATCTGAAAAAAGTGTAAAATCCAGAAAGGCAGCACAGGCCATGGAGAACTGGGAGCCTTGTTATGCTGATGGGCGGGATGTAAATTGCCAACAGACACTCGGGAGAAGTGTATGGTGTTTCCTGAAACATCTAAAAAACAAAGCAACAGAGCCTAGGGCACTTCCACTTCTGGTCCTATAGCTTAGGGAAATTAAAATCAAAAAGACACAGCCACCCCAAAGTTTGGGACGCCTCTGTTTACAAGAACCTCGTTTACCGTACAAGTTCAATATCACAGAAAGTGAAAAATGGATAAAGAAGTTGTGGTACTCACGTACAATGCAGTATCACTCAGCAATGAAATCTATGTCATCAGGGCCGAAGCAGCATAATGAGTGGATTCAGGTACGATGATTCTAAATGAAATAAGTCACAGAGAGACAGAAACATCATAATATATCACTAACACACGGAATGTAAACCTGGCTACACAAGAACTGAATTACAGAACAGAACAGGGTCTCAAATTCAGAAAACCAACTTATGCTTGCTTAAGGGGAAAGGTGAGTTGGGGTGCTGCATAAAACCAGAGATTGAAATGAGCACAGAAAAAGTTCCTTAAGCCAAATATGGAATAGACAAGAGCTACTCCTTGCTCAACGAAATGGACTCAACACCGCATATTAAACGCCTAAGAATGTACCTGACTAGTAAGTATCTTAAAACCTATGGATTGCTATGTCTCCAAAAGAGAATCAACCATGTGTACAGGGGCATAAACGCAGCAGTGATAGGATTGGAGAGGTTCGGTGAGCAAATGAAGACCCTTTGAAGTCATATTGCATGGTAACCATTACACGGGTCTCAACTCTCCAGGTTTAAGGTATTCTTCCTTCAGCTAAAACATGCATGTGGAACCCAGAGTATGATCAACCGTGTGAACGGGAGACGTGTTCAAATATGTCTCAGTTTTCCTCCCCTGGTACTCGGGTGCAACATTCCAGACGCTTTACTAACACTCTCCCCACTTGGAGAGTCAGCGCCTTTAACCTCCTGTTTGGCCCAGTTTGCAATTTCTGCGGAAGATGAACAGGAATAGGGAGAACCAATGAGAGACTAGCTGGAGGTGTCTGGACGGGCAAATTTAACTCTCATTTCCCACCAGGAAGAGGAATTAACCAAAGGCTCAGCGTGCCGTGCCGGAACCAGATTAGGGCCTGCAGCCATCCTGCGGTGTTGCGGCCAGCTCAAAAGAAAGCGAGTTGAAGAAAGGAGCTCAGGGGCACTGTAATTCACAAACCTGCAGAGTTATAAATGACAGCTATCGTCCAAAAATAGACTGAAGTAAGGCTGCCAAGAGGACTTGAAAGCGGGGCAGAATTGCAGGAAACCGATTTCAGGAGGTAGACTGGAATTGCATTGAAAGCATAGGAAAAGAGGCAGAACGTCCACAATGATGCACTTGGCCAAAAAGGGCGTATGCGTTTTTTCCTGAATATATTCAGGAAAAAACGCATACGCCCTTTTTGGCCAACCAAGCAAGCTTGCAAAGGAAATCTGCACTACAATGAAGTCTCACTTCCCCCCCGGTCAAAAGGGCCATCTGAAAAAAGTGTAAAATCCAGAAAGGCAGCACAGGCCATGGAGAACTGGGAGCCTTGTTATGCTGATGGGCGGGATGTAAATTGCCAACAGACACTCGGGAGAAGTGTATGGTGTTTCCTGAAACATCTAAAAAACAAAGCAACAGAGCCTAGGGCACTTCCACTTATGGTCCTATAGCTTAGCGAAATTAAAATCGAAAACACACAGCCACCCCAAAGTTTGGGATGCCTCTGTTTACAAGAACCTCGTTTACAGTACAAGTTCAACATCGCAGAAAGTGAAAAATGGATAAAGAATGTGGTATTTACTTACAAAGCAATATCACTCAGCAATGAAATCTATTTCATCACGCCCTTAGCAGCACAATGAGTGGATTCAGGTATGATGATTCTAACTGAAATAAGTCACACAGAAAAAGAAACATCATAAGATATCAGTAATACACGGAATGTAAACTTGGCTACACAGGAACTGAAATACAGAATAGAAAAGGGTCTCAAATTTAGAAAACCAACTTATGCTTGCTTAAGGGGAAAGGTGAGTTGGGGTGTTGCATAAAACCAGAGATTGAAATGAGCACAACTAAAGTTCCTTAAGTCAAATATGGAATAGACAAGAGCTACTCCCTGCTCAACGAAATGGACTCAACACCCCATATTAAACGCCTAAGAATGTACCTGACTAGTAAGTATCTTAAAACCTATGGATTGCTATGTCTCCGAAAGAGAATCAAGCATGTGTACAGGGGCATAAACGCAGCAGTGATAGGATTGGAGAGGTTTGGTGAGCAAATAAAGACCCTTTGAAGTCATATTGCATGGTACCCATTCCACGGGTTTCAACTACCCAGGTTTAAGGTATTCTTCCTTCAGCTAAAATATGCATGTGGAACCTAGAGTATGATCAACCATGTGATCGGGAGACGTGTTCAAATATGTCTCAGTTTTCGTACCCTGGTACTCGGGTGCAACATTCCAGACGCTTTACTAACACTCTCCCCACTTGGAGAGTCAGTCCCTTTAACCTCCTGTTTGGCCCAGTTGGCAATTTCTGCGGAAGATGAACAGGAATAGCGAGAACCAATGAGAGACTAGCTGGAGGTGTCTGGACGGGCAAATTTAACTCTCATTTCCCACCAGGAAGAGGAAATAACCAAAGGCTCAGCGTGCCGTGCCGGAACCAGATTAGGGTCTGAAGCCATTCTGCGGTGTTGCGGCCAGCTCAAAAGAAAGCGAGTTGAAGAAAGGAGCTCAGGGGCACTGTAATTCACAAACCTGCAGAGTTATAAATGACAGCTATCGTCCAAAAATAGACTGAAGTAAGGCTGCCAAGAGGACTTGAAAGCGGGGCAGAATTGCAGGAAACCGATTTCAGGAGGTAGACTGGAATTGCATTGAAAGCATAGGAAAAGAGGCAGAACGTCCACAATGATGCACTTGGCCAAAAAGGGACGTATGCGTTTTTTCCTGAATATATTCAGGAAAAAACGCATACGTCCCTTTTTGGCCAACCAAGCAAACTTGCAAAGGAAATCTGCACTACAATGAAGTCTCACTTCCCCCCGGTCAAAAGGGCCATCTGAAAAAAGTGTAAAATCCAGAAAGGCAGGACAGGCCATGGAGAACTGGGAGCCTTGTTATGCTGATGGGCGGGATGTAAATTGCCAACAGACACTCGGGAGAAGTGTATGGTGTTTCCTGAAACATCTAAAAAACAAAGCAACAGAGCCTAGGGCACTTCTACTTATAGTCCTATATCTTAGGGAAATTAAAATCAAAAAGACACAGCCACCCCAAAGTTTGGGACGCCTCTGTTTACAAGAAGCTCGTTTACAGTACAAGTTCAACATCGCAGAAAGTGAAAAATGGATAAAGAAGTTGTGGTATTTACTTACAAAGCCATATCACTCAGCAATGAAATCTATGTCATCAGGCCTATAGCTTAGGGTCCTATAGCTTAGGGAAATTAAAATCAAAAAGACACAGCCACCCCAAAATTTGGGACGGCTCTTTTTACAGAAATCTCTTCTACGGCACAAGTTAAATATCCCAGAGAGCAAATAATGGATAAAGAAGTTGCGGTACTTATGTACAACAGAATACCACTCAGCAATGAAATCTATGTCACCAGGCCCGTACCAGCATAATGAGTGGATTGAGGCACGATGATTCTAAGTGAAATAAGTCACACAGAAAAAGAAACATCATAAGGTATCACTACTACACGGAATGTGAACTTGGCTACACATGAACTGAATTACAAAACAGAACGGGGTCTCAAGTTTAGAAAACCAACTTATGCCTGCTTAAGGGGGAAGGTGAGTTGGGGTGCTGCATAAAAGCAGAGTTTGAAATTAGCACAGATACCGTTCCATAAGCCAAATATGTAATAGACAAGACCTACCCCTTGCTCAACGAAATGGATTCAACAATGAGGTATCACCTCACACCTGGTAGAATAGGCATCATAGAAAATCTACAAACAAAAAATGCTTGAAAGGGTGTGGAGAAAAGGAACCCTCTTCCACTATTGTTGGGAATATAAATTGATACAGTCATTATGGAGAACAATATGGAATTTCTTAAGAAACTAAGAATAGAATTACCATATGATACAGCAATCCCAGTACTGGACATATACCCAGACAAAACCATAAATCAAAAAGAGTCATTCACCGCAATGTTCATTGCATCACTATTTACAATATCGAGGTAATGGAAGCAACCTAAATGCCCACAGACAGACGAATGCATAAAGCTGTGGTACATATATAAAATGGAATATTACTAAGCCATGAAAAGGAATGAAATTGGGTCATTTGTACAGACGTCGATGGATCTAGAGACTGTCATACAGAGTGAAGTAAGTCAGAAAGAGAAAAACAAATCTTGTATATTCATGCATATATGTGGAACCTAGAAAAACTGTACAGATTAACCATTTTGCAAGGCATAAATAGAGCAACAGATGTAGACAACAAACGTATGGACAACAAGGGGGGAAAGCTGTTGGGGGGGTGGTGGTGGGAGGAGTTGAGAGACTGGGATTGGCATGTATACATTTATATGTATAAAATAGATAACCAATAAGAACCTGCTGTATAAAAATATAAAATAAAATTCAAAATTAAAAAGAAATAAAATTTAAAAAATAAAACAGAAAAAACAATTATTCCCTGCACATACATGTATTTATATGAATAAATTATTTCCATGCTTATATCTGTAAATACAAAAAAGAGGAATAAAATCTACCTTGAACCAAAAACGAAAAAGAGAAAAAAAACACAGAACCCACCAGTTACACAGAGGAAAACCGTATCAGGGCACTTGCTCCAGTTGTAAACAATTCTGAAGTTGGTCAGTGGTGGGGAATCGTCTCCCATTCAGCCAGCAGCCCCCACACAACAAGCGTCCTCATTGCAAAGCTGGGGCACCGTGCCGAGGCATCTGTGTGTAAACGTGAGCTGAGCCCCAGGCCAGTTGCTGCTGAACTATTCCCACCCGTCCCAGGTAAAACACCTGAATATATACAAGGACTTGAAAGCCTAGAGGAAGGGCCATAGAGCCACACGAGTGACAGCATGCCGGCCGACTTGGTGCCTGCAGGCCAGCCAGGATGGTCTTGGCCCTGGGTGCTCTTCTGGAAGATTTCCATTTCCCTGCCTGAGATACCCGTCCTGTCCCTGCCCCCACTGCTTTTTTCCTTCCTCACCTCTGCCCAGGGAGAAATTCCAGCAGCAGGTATGGGTGACACATCCTCTTCTTTAGCAGGTGGCAGCCTGGCAACTGCTGCAGAAAGTCCAGCAGAGCCCCACTCACACTGGGCCACCCACAAAGCCGTGGCCTCTCACTCCCTCCCACCAGCCCAGCCCCGAGACTGCTGACAGGGCAGAGAAAATGGCGTCAGGCATGGCTGCAGGGGCTCTTGCTGCCTGGAGTGGTATTTATATTGATCTCAACCCAGGCACACCTGGGGAGGGCTGGCCGGCACGGTAAGGCTGCCCAGGTCAGCCAATCATCACCCCTCAGGGGCTCACAGTTGCAGAAAATGGAACTTGCTGAACCGGCCAGGTCCAAGGAACAGGTGTGGGCTCCTGAGAGTCAGGATAGACAAGGGGCTGCAGCTTTGGCTTGTTTTCTAATCATTTTATCTGGCCCATGAGTGGGAGACAACTTCAAGAAAACCCTCTCCTAATGAGAGGAACCCAGGAGTCAGGGAGAGGAGGGGTGGGTGGTGGTTGGAGACAGAGGCCTGGTGCCCCGGGTGCAGTGGAAGTCTCTGGAAGACCAGGTGGAGGGAGGCCTCACGGAGTGATGCCCAGGGTCACAGACCTGTCGCAGCTGCTGTTTGTTAGTTCAAGTCCTGCTCTGAGGTGCTCTGTGTCAGCTCTGAGCGACAGGTGAGCTGGGGGTGCTCTGCAATGAGGGCTATGTGCACGGTTCCTGTGTGCCCAGCCCTGCCACGGTACCTGCAAGGGTAGCTCTGTATCCTGGGAGGGGCCTGACCACGAGAGCCCCGTGGGCTGGGGTGGGGGTGGGGTACCTGCCCAGGTGAGCTCCATATTCTGGGATTGGTCTGACCACGAGAGCCCCATGGGCTGCTGGGGACCTGGTAAAGGATGTCAGGACAGTCAGTGAAGCCACCGAGGATATACCTCCAGTTGCTCCTAATTCCTACACCCTGCTGGTCATTCTACCAACCACCAGGACATGGTATTCTGTATTAGTCTTCAATGATGCCTTCTTTTGTATTCCATTAGTCCCAGAGTCACAAGAAATTTTGGCTTGTGAGTGGCAGGACTCAACATACAACTAAAACAATACTTCCGGGCCGTCTGGCCCCAAGGGTGCAAAAATTCCCACACCATCTTTGGGGAAAGCTTAGCTAAAGACCTAAAAGTTCTACCTCTGGAAAAGGAAACCCTCCTTCAATATGCAGACGACATTCTGATCGCCAGCCCTACTAAGGAGGCCTCTGAACTACCAAGCCAATAAAGGATAGAAGTTGTCCAAGAAAAAGCTCAAATATCACAGACTGCGGTGACCTGCCTGGGCTTCATTCTCACAGAAGGTCGGAGAAGCCCATCCCAGGAAAGGGAAGAAACCATTTTCAGCCTTACCCCTTTCTAAAACTAGAAGACAGCTTAGGGGTTCCTGGGGAGGCCAGGGTTTGCTGCTTCTGGATCCCTAACTACAGTCTACTAGCTGGGCCTCTATATGAAACACTGAAAGGAAAAGATGATGATCCTTTTGAATAGAATCCAGAAGTGGCCTTTCAAGAATGGAAAGAGCAGTCAATTCAGACCCTTGCCCTGGAACTCCCTAATTTAGCTAAACCCTTTGACCTTTACATTCCCGGTGAAAGGTGAATCGCCATTGGAGAATTAGTGCAAAAACTGGGACCACTTGAAATGGAACAATGCAAGAATGCCATCCAGGTAGGATAAACTACGGTCACCAAGGGGCTTGGCCCACTGCCACATCTGGCCAAGATACTGGCGGTATCTAAAAACCTGGAAATCAGCAGCCCAAAAGGCCACCTCCCTCCTAAGGGAAAAGGACCCCACGTGGTGATCCTAACCACCAACCATGCCCTGAAGTTGCAGGGTTCGCTCCGTGGGCACACCGACCTCGAGTGAGGAGGCCCTCCAACTCCAACATCCAGAGGGATAACCGGGGGCAACAGGGCACCATGACGACTCGTGTGAACATCACTTGACCTGGAGTTTCTCTCATAAAACAACAAGAGTGTGTCCCAAAAGAGTAGACTACTGCTTGCAGGACTTACTGCACCCAGAGGGGAGCTAATAATCTTGGCGGGGGAACCGTATATCACACTGTCACCATAGAAAAGCCTACAGACACCGTGATGATGGTGGCCAATAAGACCGGCTGGACTCCTGTTTACTTCAAAAGGCTGTTGACTCAGTGGCCATCATGGTCCTTGATCACCACTGACCCTGGACTGTCTGGGAGTTGAGCAGGCAGGGCTCTGACACCTGGTGCTGTTTGTACGTTAATTCAGGGGCCTAATTGAAGAAAGTGCAGACTACTGGTCAGAGCATCTAGGCTGGCAGAAACGGTCAGCCTAAGGTGGCCGAACAAATGTGGGGCGGGGTGAAACCGGCCCCCACAGCGTCTCTGCACATCTCTTTCCTGGACCCTTAAAGGTCATTAGAATCTATAACACTTCCAATGCTGGTGCTCAGGTGGACGAGCAGGGAGGCAGGGGTCCTGGGGACAATCAACGTCACCGGGAGGCTGCTGGGGAGAAGCTCTGACCCTCGCCCCACGGTATGAGGGCTGCCAACTCAGCACTCAGCAGTTACAGAAGAAAGGTCTGCACCCTCAGCACGCCAAGAATGAGGAACGGGACAAAAGGCAGAGGAGGGGTTTGTCCCCAGCAAAGCCCATTAAAAATCCCTGGGAGATAAAAATAGAATCTGGGCAATAAAGTCAAGTCTAACCTTTTTTATCCTTTGTGCTTTGTCTAATTTCACGTGCTCCTAGGGTCCCGCATGCAGAGGTTCCACACCTGGCACTTCAGACCAGATTTCCTAGTGCAGAATGGCTGGGTCGACACCTCAGCTCCTGGGGCCCAGTGCAGACTCCACGATATAGAGCCTGAGCTACAGCCAACCCGGCCCTCGAGAGCTCCGCCCCCTCCCTCCCACTGACTCTGACAGGATCTCTACACAGCAGCCCAGCCCACAGCCCACAGGGTAGTGCATGCTCTCACCTCTCCATTCTCTGATCAAAATATAAAGTTTCCTTTGCTTGTGAACCAAACTCAGTCTCGATCTGTTGGCCCCAATGACACTGGGCAGGGGGACACTTGTTGGGGTCCACTCTGGAGGATCAGTAACGGAAATTGAGACTATTGTAACCTCAATGAACAGATGTGTGAGCCAAACTGTAGTTAACATAGAACAGTGTATAAGGCTCGGGTAAAATAAGATGTTTCTAACACTTCCATTTGATATTTCCATCACTTTATTATAAGCAAGTTCAGTGAAAAGGTTTGTCTTATTTGTCAGGTCAATATAAGAGAAATGAAGTGATTTCTTTCCAAGGATGTACATCTAATAATCTTGGTTAAACCTTCAATCTTGTTTTAAATGCTTTTCCATTGAAAATGATACCTCTCTTTCAGCTCCCCCATTTCTGAGAAGTATAAAATCTTATAATTTTTATATTTATTATTACCAAAGGGGAAAGGTGGGAGGAGGGATAAATTAACAGTTTGGGATTAACACATACACACTGCTATGTATAAAATAGATCATCAACAAGGAACTACTGTATAGCACAGGGAACTACACTCAACATTTTGCAATAACCTATAAGGGGAAATAATCTGAAAAAGAATAGATATTTTTATTGACATCATCTATCAATGACAGTTAAAGTGTAGCCTAAGGGAAGCTGGTGGTGAGTGCTTCTGACCCTGAAGACTTCAATCATCTAAAGTTTGGACTCTGCCTACTTCCCAAGGCCCTTAATGAACATATGTGTAGCCGTAGCTTAAAAACTTCCCCAGTTTGGGTTTCGGGGAGACACTGATTTTGAAAAAGCCCTGGTGTTCTCCTTACATGAATGGGACTCTTCCTACTGCTAAAACATGTCTGTCACACCCAGAGGATGGTATACCGTCTGATCGGGAAGAGTTTGGAAAAGGCATCTCATCTCCTCATCTCCTGGTGCTCGGGTTCACCCCTCCAGCGTCTTTACTAACAGTCTCCCCGCTTGGAGATGTCAGCACTGTCAACATCCTGTTGCGTACAGTTTGGAATTTGTCCAGAGGATGAAGCGGAAGGATGAGGAACAATGAGAGACAAGTCCTAGGTGTTCAGACAGGCACATGTCACTCTAATTTCCAATCAGGAAGACGAATTGACCAAAGGCCAGGGTTGCCCATGGAAACAGTATAGGGCTTGAGGAAATCCCGCTGCTTTGTGGCCAGTTCCCATAAACACAAGTTGAACAATGGAACTCAGGGGCAGTAAAATTCACAAAACTGCAGAGTTGAAAATATCCATCACTGAAAAATGTCTTGAGGAAAGTCAGAGAAAAGGACTTGTAAGCAAGGGAGAATGGCAGGAAAGGGATTTGAGGAGGTAGAAAGGACTCGCCATTAAGCACAAGAAAAGGAGCTGAACATTGCCAACATTGCAGTTGGCCAAAAAGGGTGTATGCGTTTTTTTCTGTATATATTCAAGAAAAGGGCATACACTTTTTTAGCCAACCAAACAGGTGGGCACTGGAAGTCAATACTACAAAAGATATCACTTCGCATCAGTCAGAAGAGCCATCCTCATAAAGCGTAAACAACAGAAATGCAGGACAGGGCAACGAGAAGAGGGAGCCCTGTGAGACTTATAGTGGAAATGTATATTGCCAACGGCCATTCTGGAGAAGTGTATTGTGTTTACTAAAGCATCTAAAAAATGAGCTACAGAGCATAGGGCACTTGCACTCATGGGCGTATATCTTGGGAAAAACAAAAATCGAGAGGACACAGGCACCCCAATGTTTACCCCCTCTCTGTTTAAAAGATCCTCGACTAGGATATAACTTAAATGTCTCTGGAGGGAAAAAATGGATAGAGATGTGGTACTTAGGTAGAGTGGAATATTATTCAGCCTGGAAGTCAATGAAATATGGCCAGTTGTAACAACTCCGGAGGAGTTACGTATGATCATTCTAAGTGACAGAATTCAAAAAGAAAAAGACACATATCATAAGATATCACTTAAAGGTGGAATCCAAAATGGCTACACATGAAATAAATTACAAAACAAAAACATAGTCAAATATGTAGAAAACACGCATAAGGCTGCTAAACGGGAAAGGTGGGGAGGGGTGAGGCATCATCCAGGAGGTTGAAATTAGCAAAGATACCATTCCAAATACCAAACTGATAATCAACAAGGCCTACACAGTAGCTAAAAGAACTGCACTCAGCACACTCAAGTCACCGGAAAAGAATATATATGACTGGTAAGAATCTGAAAAAGAATTTATTGATGTCTCTCTGTACGTGAATCAAGTGGATGTACAGCAGCAAGAAACAGAGCTTTGAAAATCAGCTGTAACCAATATAGTAATAAATTGAAAAAAATAAACGACAGAGAGACAGAGAAAACCTCTTACAACTTTTCCTCAGGGACGGTGATGCAACATGGATTGAACACATCTAGACCCACAGCAGGATGAGACATAAGGCTGGAAACTGTTTGCGCTAAGAGAAATGTGAGGTTGGGTGAGGAAATGCACACCCTTTAAAGTAATACTACCTGGTACCCATTCAATGGGTCCCAAATCTGCAGGTTCAAGGGATCTTCCTATAGCTAAAACATGCATGGAAAACCCAGAGGACTGTACACCATGTGATCGGGAGATGTGTCTAAAATGCACCTCATTTATCCTCTCCTGGTGCTCCTGTTCACCATTCCAGCCACGCTACTTAGAATCTCCCCACTTGGAGAATCAACACATTTCAACTTCTGTTTCACACATTTTGCAAATTGTGAGGAGGATGAACGGGAAGAGGGGGAACCAATGAGAGAATAGTTGTAGGGGTTTGGACGGGCACATATCACTCTAATTTCCCATTAAGAATAAGAATTAAAGAAAGGCTCAGCCTGCCTCGCCGGAGCCAAAATAGGGCCTGAAGCAATCCTGCGGGTTTGAGGCCAGCTCACAAAAGAACAACTTAAAAAATGGAGCTCAGGGTCACTGCAATTCACAAACCTGCAGAGTTATAAATGAAAACTACCGTCCAAAAATATGTTGAGGTAAGGCAAAGAAGAGGATCTGAATGCAAGACAGAATTGCAAGAAACAGATTTCAAGAGATAGATTGGACTCGTCTTTAACGCACATGAAAAGCGGCAGAATTTCGACAATGATGCAGTTGGCCCAAAAGGGCGTATGCATTTTTTCCTGATTATATCCAGGAAAAAACGCATACGCACTTTATGGGCAACGAAGCAAGCAAGCAATGCAAATGTGCACAACAAAGAAGTCTCACTTCCCACCGGTCAAAAGGGCCATCCTAAAAAATTGTAAAAACCAGAAATGCAGGACAGGCCATGGAGAACAGGGAGCCTTTATACGCTGATGGGCAGTGTGTGAACTGCCGAGAGCCACTCTGGAGAAGTGTATGGTGGTTCCTAAATCATCTAAAAAACAGAGCTACAGAGCATAGGACACTTCCAATCATGGGAGTATATCTAGGGAAGTCTAAAAATCAACAAGACACAAGCACACCACAGTTTAGGGCTACTCTGTTTACAAGAACCTCAACTTCAGTACACCTTAAATATCCCAGGAAAGAGAACAATGGATAAAGAAGATGTGGTACTTATGTACAATGGAATATCTCTTCACCATGAAATCAATGTAATAAGGCTAGTAGAAGGATAAAGAGTGGATTTAGGTCCGATAATACTACTTGAAATAAGTCAAACAGAAAAAGAAACATATCATAAGATATCACTTATAGAGGGAGGGTAAATATGGCTGCACAAGAAATGAATTACAGAACAGAACAGTGTCTCACATTTAGAAAACACACTTATGTCAGCTTAAGGGGAAAGGAGAGGTGGGGTGCTGCATAAAACCAGAGATTGAAATGAGCACAGATAAAGTTCCTTAAGCCAAATACGGAATAGACAAGAGCTACTCCTTGCTCAATGAAATGGACTCAACACCGCATATTAAACGCCTAAGAATGTACCTGACTAGTAAGTAACTTAAAACCTATGGATTGCTATGTCTCTGAAAGAGAATCAAGCATGTGTACAGGGGCATAAACACAGCAGTGATAGGATTGGAGAGGTTTGGTGAGCAAATGAAGACCCTTTGAAGTCATATTGCATGGTACCCATTCCACGGGTTTCAACTACCCAGTTTTATGGTATTCTTCCTTCACCTAAAACATGCATGTGGAACCTAGAGTATGATCAACCATGTGATCGGGAGACGTGTTCAAATATGTCTCAGTTTTCGTACCCTGGTACTCGGGTGCAACATTCCAGACGCTTTACTAACACTCTCCCGACTTGGAGAGTCAGTCCCTTTAACCTCCTGTTTGGCCCAGTTTGCAATTTCTGCGGAAGGTGAACAGGAATAGGGAGAACCAATGAGAGACTAGCTGGAGGTGTCTGGTCGGGCAAATTTAACTCTCATTTCCCACCAGGAAGAGGAATTAACCAAAGGCTCAGCGTGCCGTGCCGGAACCAGATTAGGGCCTGAAGCCATCGTGCGGTGTTGCGGCCAGGTCACAAGAAAGCGAGTTGAAGAAAGGAGCTCAGGGGCACTGTAATTCACAAACCTGCAGAGTTATAAATGACAGCTATCGTCCAAAAATAGACTGAAGTAAGGCTGCCAAGAGGACTTGAAAGCGGGGCAGAATTGCAGGAAACCGATTTCAGGAGGTAGACTGGAATTGCATTGAAAGCATAGGAAAAGAGGCAGAACGTCCACAATGATGCACTTGGCCAAAAAGGGCGTATGCGTTTTTTCCTGAATATATTCAGGAAAAAACGCATACGCCCTTTTTGGCCAACCAAGCAAGCTTGCAAAGGAAATCTGCACTACAATGAAGTCTCACTTCCCCCCGGTCAAAAGGGCCATCTGAAAAAAGTGTAAAATCCAGAAAGGCAGGACAGGCCATGGAGAACTGGGAGCCTTGTTATGCTGATGGGCGGGATGTAAATTGCCAACAGACACTCGGGAGAAGTGTATGGTGTTTCCTGAAACATCTAAAAAACAAAGCAACAGAGCCTAGGGCACTTCCACTTCTGGTCCTATAGCTTAGGGAAATTAAAATCAAAAAGACACAGCCACCCCAAAGTTTGGGACGCCTCTGTTTACAAGAACCTCGTTTACCGTACAAGTTCAATATCACAGAAAGTGAAAAATGGATAAAGAAGTTGTGGTACTCACGTACAATGCAGTATCACTCAGCAATGAAATCTATGTCATCAGGGCCGAAGCAGCATAATGAGTGGATTCAGGTACGATGATTCTAAATGAAATAAGTCACAGAGAGACAGAAACATCATAATATATCACTAACACACGGAATGTAAACCTGGCTACACAAGAACTGAATTACAGAACAGAACAGGGTCTCAAATTCAGAAAACCAACTTATGCTTGCTTAAGGGGAAAGGTGAGTTGGGGTGCTGCATAAAACCAGAGATTGAAATGAGCACAGATAAAGTTCCTTAAGCCAAATATGGAATAGACAAGAGCTACTCCTTGCTCAACGAAATGGACTCAACACCGCATATTAAACGCCTAAGAATGTACCTGACTAGTAAGTATCTTAAAACCTATGGATTGCTATGTCTCCAAAAGAGAATCAAGCATGTGTACAGGGGCATAAACGCAGCAGTGATAGGATTGGAGAGGTTCGGTGAGCAAATGAAGACCCTTTGAAGTCATATTGCATGGTAACCATTACACGGGTCTCAACTCTCCAGGTTTAAGGTATTCTTCCTTCAGCTAAAACATGCATGTGGAACCCAGAGTATGATCAACCGTGTGAACGGGAGACGTGTTCAAATATGTCTCAGTTTTCCTCCCCTGGTACTCGGGTGCAACATTCCAGACGCTTTACTAACACTCTCCCCACTTGGAGAGTCAGCGCCTTTAACCTCCTGTTTGGCCCAGTTTGTAATTTCTGCGGAAGATGAACAGGAATAGGGAGAACCAATGAGAGACTAGCTGGAGGTGTCTGGACGGGCAAATTTAACTCTCATTTCCCACCAGGAAGAGGAATTAACCAAAGGCTCAGCGTGCCGTGCCGGAACCAGATTAGGGCCTGCAGCCATCCTGCGGTTTTGCGGCCAGGTCACAAGAAAGCGAGTTGAAGAAAGGAGCTCAGGGGCACTGTAATTCACAAACCTGCAGAGTTATAAATGACAGCTATCGTCCAAAAATAGACTGAAGTAAGGCTGCCAAGAGGACTTGAAAGCGGGGCAGAATTGCAGGAAACCGATTTCAGGAGGTAGACTGGAATTGCATTGAAAGCATAGGAAAAGAGGCAGAACGTCCACAATGATGCACTTGGCCAAAAAGGGCGTATGCGTTTTTTCCTGAATATATTCAGGAAAAAACGCATACGCCCTTTTTGGCCAACCAAGCAAGCTTGCAAAGGAAATCTGCACTACAATGAAGTCTCACTTCCCCCCGGTCAAAAGGGCCATCTGAAAAAAGTGTAAAATCCAGAAAGGCAGCACAGGCCATGGAGAACTGGGAGCCTTGTTATGCTGATGGGCGGGATGTAAATTGCCAACAGACACTCGGGAGAAGTGTATGGTGTTTCCTGAAACATCTAAAAAACAAAGCAACAGAGCCTAGGGCACTTCCACTTATGGTCCTATAGCTTAGCGAAATTAAAATCGAAAACACACAGCCACCCCAAAGTTTGGGATGCCTCTGTTTACAAGAACCTCGTTTACAGTACAAGTTCAACATCGCAGAAAGTGAAAAATGGATAAAGAATGTGGTATTTACTTACAAAGCAATATCACTCAGCAATGAAATCTATTTCATCACGCCCTTAGCAGCACAATGAGTGGATTCAGGTATGATGATTCTAACTGAAATAAGTCACACAGAAAAAGAAACATCATAAGATATCAGTAATACACGGAATGTAAACTTGGCTACACAGGAACTGAATTACAGAATAGAACAGGGTCTCAAATTTAGAAAACCAACTTATGCTTGCTTAAGGGGAAAGGTGAGTTGGGGTGCTGCATAAAACCAGAGATTGAAATGAGCACAACTAAAGTTCCTTAAGTCAAATATGGAATAGACAAGAGCTACTCCCTGCTCAACGAAATGGACTCAACACCCCATATTAAACGCCTAAGAATGTACCTGACTAGTAAGTATCTTAAAACCTATGGATTGCTATGTCTCCGAAAGAGAATCAAGCATGTGTACAGGGGCATAAACGCAGCAGTGATAGGATTGGAGAGGTTTGGTGAGCAAATAAAGACCCTTTGAAGTCATATTGCATGGTACCCATTCCACGGGTTTCAACTACCCAGGTTTAAGGGATTCTTCCTTCAGCTAAAATATGCATGTGGAACCTAGAGTATGATCAACCATGTGCTCAGGAGACGTGTTCAAATATGTCTCAGTGCTCGTACCCTGGTACTCAGGTGCAACATTCCAAACGCTTTACTAACACTCTCCCGACTTGGAGAGTCAGTCCCTTTAACCTCCTGTTTGGCCCAGTTGGCAATTTCTGCGGAAGATGAACAGGAATAGCGAGAACCAATGAGAGACTAGCTGGAGGTGTCTGGACGGGCAAATTTAACTCTCATTTCCCACCAGGAAGAGGAAATAACCAAAGGCTCAGCGTGCCGTGCCGGAACCAGATTAGGGTCTGAAGCCATCCTGCGGTGTTGCGGCCAGCTCAAAAGAAAGCGAGTTGAAGAAAGGAGCTCAGGGGCACTGTAATTCACAAACCTGCAGAGTTATAAATGACAGCTATCGTCCAAAAATAGACTGAAGTAAGGCTGCCAAGAGGACTTGAAAGCGGGGCAGAATTGCAGGAAACCGATTTCAGGAGGTAGACTGGAATTGCATTGAAAGCATAGGAAAAGAGGCAGAACGTCCACAATGATGCACTTGGCCAAAAAGGGACGTATGCGTTTTTTCCTGAATATATTCAGGAAAAAACGCATACGTCCCTTTTTGGCCAACCAAGCAAACTTGCAAAGGAAATCTGCACTACAATGAAGTCTCACTTCCCCCCGGTCAAAAGGGCCATCTGAAAAAAGTGTAAAATCCAGAAAGGCAGGACAGGCCATGGAGAACTGGGAGCCTTGTTATGCTGATGGGCGGGATGTAAATTGCCAACAGACACTCGGGAGAAGTGTATGGTGTTTCCTGAAACATCTAAAAAACAAAGCAACAGAGCCTAGGGCACTTCTACTTATAGTCCTATATCTTAGGGAAATTAAAATCAAAAAGACACAGCCACCCCAAAGTTTGGGACGCCTCTGTTTACAAGAAGCTCGTTTACAGTACAAGTTCAACATCGCAGAAAGTGAAAAATGGATAAAGAAGTTGTGGTATTTACTTACAAAGCCATATCACTCAGCAATGAAATCTATGTCATCAGGCCTATAGCTTAGGGTCCTATAGCTTAGGGAAATTAAAATCAAAAAGACACAGCCACCCCAAAATTTGGGACGGCTCTTTTTACAGAAATCTCTTCTACGGCACAAGTTAAATATCCCAGAGAGCAAATAATGGATAAAGAAGTTGCGGTACTTATGTACAACAGAATACCACTCAGCAATGAAATCTATGTCACCAGGCCCGTACCAGCATAATGAGTGGATTGAGGCACGATGATTCTAAGTGAAATAAGTCACACAGAAAAAGAAACATCATAAGGTATCACTACTACACGGAATGTGAACTTGGCTACACATGAACTGAATTACAAAACAGAACGGGGTCTCAAGTTTAGAAAACCAACTTATGCCTGCTTAAGGGGGAAGGTGAGTTGGGGTGCTGCATAAAAGCAGAGTTTGAAATTAGCACAGATACCGTTCCATAAGCCAAATATGTAATAGACAAGACCTACCCCTTGCTCAACGAAATGGATTCAACAATGAGGTATCACCTCACACCTGGTAGAATAGGCATCATAGAAAATCTACAAACAAAAAATGCTTGAAAGGGTGTGGAGAAAAGGAACCCTCTTCCACTATTGTTGGGAATATAAATTGATACAGTCATTATGGAGAACAATATGGAATTTCTTAAGAAACTAACAATAGAATTACCATATGATACAGCAATCCCAGTACTGGACATATACCCAGACAAAACCATAAATCAAAAAGAGTCATTCACCGCAATGTTCATTGCATCACTATTTACAATATCGAGGTAATGGAAGCAACCTAAATGCCCACAGACAGACGAATGCATAAAGCTGTGGTACATATATAAAATGGAATATTACTAAGCCATGAAAAGGAATGAAATTGGGTCATTTGTACAGACGTCGATGGATCTAGAGACTGTCATACAGAGTGAAGTAAGTCAGAAAGAGAAAAACAAATCTTGTATATTCATGCATATATGTGGAACCTAGAAAAACTGTACAGATTAACCATTTTGCAAGGCATAAATAGAGCAACAGATGTAGACAACAAACGTATGGACAACAAGGGGGGAAAGCTGTTGGGGGGGTGGTGGTGGGAGGAGTTGAGAGACTGGGATTGGCATGTATACATTTATATGTATAAAATAGATAACCAATAAGAACCTGCTGTATAAAAATATAAAATAAAATTCAAAATTAAAAAGAAATAAAATTTAAAAAATAAAACAGAAAAAACAATTATTCCCTGCACATACATGTATTTATATGAATAAATTATTTCCATGCTTATATCTGTAAATACAAAAAAGAGGAATAAAATCTACCTTGAACCAAAAACGAAAAAGAGAAAAAAAACACAGAACCCACCAGTTACACAGAGGAAAACCGTATCAGGGCACTTGCTCCAGTTGTAAACAATTCTGAAGTTGGTCAGTGGTGGGGAATCGTCTCCCATTCAGCCAGCAGCCCCCACACAACAAGCGTCCTCATTGCAAAGCTGGGGCACCGTGCCGAGGCATCTGTGTGTAAACGTGAGCTGAGCCCCAGGCCAGTTGCTGCTGAACTATTCCCACCCGTCCCAGGTAAAACACCTGAATATATACAAGGACTTGAAAGCCTAGAGGAAGGGCCATAGAGCCACACGAGTGACAGCATGCCGGCCGACTTGGTGCCTGCAGGCCAGCCAGGATGGTCTTGGCCCTGGGTGCTCTTCTGGAAGATTTCCATTTCCCTGCCTGAGATACCCGTCCTGTCCCTGCCCCCACTGCTTTTTTCCTTCCTCACCTCTGCCCAGGGAGAAATTCCAGCAGCAGGTATGGGTGACACATCCTCTTCTTTAGCAGGTGGCAGCCTGGCAACTGCTGCAGAAAGTCCAGCAGAGCCCCACTCACACTGGGCCACCCACAAAGCCGTGGCCTCTCACTCCCTCCCACCAGCCCAGCCCCGAGACTGCTGACAGGGCAGAGAAAATGGCGTCAGGCATGGCTGCAGGGGCTCTTGCTGCCTGGAGTGGTATTTATATTGATCTCAACCCAGGCACACCTGGGGAGGGCTGGCCGGCACGGTAAGGCTGCCCAGGTCAGCCAATCATCACCCCTCAGGGGCTCACAGTTGCAGAAAATGGAACTTGCTGAACCGGCCAGGTCCAAGGAACAGGTGTGGGCTCCTGAGAGTCAGGATAGACAAGGGGCTGCAGCTTTGGCTTGTTTTCTAATCATTTTATCTGGCCCATGAGTGGGAGACAACTTCAAGAAAACCCTCTCCTAATGAGAGGAACCCAGGAGTCAGGGAGAGGAGGGGTGGGTGGTGGTTGGAGACAGAGGCCTGGTGCCCCGGGTGCAGTGGAAGTCTCTGGAAGACCAGGTGGAGGGAGGCCTCACGGAGTGATGCCCAGGGTCACAGACCTGTCGCAGCTGCTGTTTGTTAGTTCAAGTCCTGCTCTGAGGTGCTCTGTGTCAGCTCTGAGCGACAGGTGAGCTGGGGGTGCTCTGCAATGAGGGCTATGTGCACGGTTCCTGTGTGCCCAGCCCTGCCACGGTACCTGCAAGGGTAGCTCTGTATCCTGGGAGGGGCCTGACCACGAGAGCCCCGTGGGCTGGGGTGGGGGTGGGGTACCTGCCCAGGTGAGCTCCATATTCTGGGATTGGTCTGACCACGAGAGCCCCATGGGCTGCTGGGGACCTGGTAAAGGATGTCAGGACAGTCAGTGAAGCCACCGAGGATATACCTCCAGTTGCTCCTAATTCCTACACCCTGCTGGTCATTCTACCAACCACCAGGACATGGTACTCTGTATTAGTCTTCAATGATGCCTTCTTTTGTATTCCATTAGTCCCAGAGTCACAAGAAATTTTGGCTTGTGAGTGGCAGGACTCAACATACAACTAAAACAATACTTCCGGGCCGTCTGGCCCCAAGGGTGCAAAAATTCCCACACCATCTTTGGGGAAAGCTTAGCTAAAGACCTAAAAGTTCTACCTCTGGAAAAGGAAACCCTCCTTCAATATGCAGACGACATTCTGATCGCCAGCCCTACTAAGGAGGCCTCTGAACTACCAAGCCAATAAAGGATAGAAGTTGTCCAAGAAAAAGCTCAAATATCACAGACTGCGGTGACCTGCCTGGGCTTCATTCTCACAGAAGGTCGGAGAAGCCCATCCCAGGAAAGGGAAGAAACCATTTTCAGCCTTACCCCTTTCTAAAACTAGAAGACAGCTTAGGGGTTCCTGGGGAGGCCAGGGTTTGCTGCTTCTGGATCCCTAACTACAGTCTACTAGCTGGGCCTCTATATGAAACACTGAAAGGAAAAGATGATGATCCTTTTGAATAGAATCCAGAAGTGGCCTTTCAAGAATGGAAAGAGCAGTCAATTCAGACCCTTGCCCTGGAACTCCCTAATTTAGCTAAACCCTTTGACCTTTACATTCCCGGTGAAAGGTGAATCGCCATTGGAGAATTAGTGCAAAAACTGGGACCACTTGAAATGGAACAATGCAAGAATGCCATCCAGGTAGGATAAACTACGGTCACCAAGGGGCTTGGCCCACTGCCACATCTGGCCAAGATACTGGCGGTATCTAAAAACCTGGAAATCAGCAGCCCAAAAGGCCACCTCCCTCCTAAGGGAAAAGGACCCCACGTGGTGATCCTAACCACCAACCATGCCCTGAAGTTGCAGGGTTCGCTCCGTGGGCACACCGACCTCGAGTGAGGAGGCCCTCCAACTCCAACATCCAGAGAGATAACCGGGGGCAACAGGGCACCATGACGACTCGTGTGAACATCACTTGACCTGGAGTTTCTCTCATAAAACAACAAGAGTGTGTCCCAAAAGAGTAGACTACTGCTTGCAGGACTTACTGCACCCAGAGGGGAGCTAATAATCTTGGCGGGGGAACCGTATATCACACTGTCACCATAGAAAAGCCTACAGACACCGTGATGATGGTGGCCAATAAGACCGGCTGGACTCCTGTTTACTTCAAAAGGCTGTTGACTCAGTGGCCATCATGGTCCTTGATCACCACTGACCCTGGACTGTCTGGGAGTTGAGCAGGCAGGGCTCTGACACCTGGTGCTGTTTGTACGTTAATTCAGGGGCCTAATTGAAGAAAGTGCAGACTACTGGTCAGAGCATCTAGGCTGGCAGAAACGGTCAGCCTAAGGTGGCCGAACAAATGTGGGGCGGGGTGAAACCGGCCCCCACAGCGTCTCTGCACATCTCTTTCCTGGACCCTTAAAGGTCATTAGAATCTATAACACTTCCAATGCTGGTGCTCAGGTGGACGAGCAGGGAGGCAGGGGTCCTGGGGACAATCAACGTCACCGGGAGGCTGCTGGGGAGAAGCTCTGACCCTCGCCCCACGGTATGAGGGCTGCCAACTCAGCACTCAGCAGTTACAGAAGAAAGGTCTGCACCCTCAGCACGCCAAGAATGAGGAACGGGACAAAAGGCAGAGGAGGGGTTTGTCCCCAGCAAAGCCCATTAAAAATCCCTGGGAGATAAAAATAGAATCTGGGCAATAAAGTCAAGTCTAACCTTTTTTATCCTTTGTGCTTTGTCTAATTTCACGTGCTCCTAGGGTCCCGCATGCAGAGGTTCCACACCTGGCACTTCAGACCAGATTTCCTAGTGCAGAATGGCTGGGTCGACACCTCAGCTCCTGGGGCCCAGTGCAGACTCCACGATATAGAGCCTGAGCTACAGCCAACCCGGCCCTCGAGAGCTCCGCCCCCTCCCTCCCACTGACTCTGACAGGATCTCTACACAGCAGCCCAGCCCACAGCCCACAGGGTAGTGCATGCTCTCACCTCTCCATTCTCTGATCAAAATATAAAGTTTCCTTTGCTTGTGAACCAAACTCAGTCTCGATCTGTTGGCCCCAATGACACTGGGCAGGGGGACACTTGTTGGGGTCCACTCTGGAGGATCAGTAACGGAAATTGAGACTATTGTAACCTCAATGAACAGATGTGTGAGCCAAACTGTAGTTAACATAGAACAGTGTATAAGGCTCGGGTAAAATAAGATGTTTCTAACACTTCCATTTGATATTTCCATCACTTTATTATAAGCAAGTTCAGTGAAAAGGTTTGTCTTATTTGTCAGGTCAATATAAGAGAAACGAAGTGATTTCTTTCCAAGGATGTACATCTAATAATCTTGGTTAAACCTTCAATCTTGTTTTAAATGCTTTTCCATTGAAAATGATACCTCTCTTTCAGCTCCCCCATTTCTGAGAAGTATAAAATCTTATAATTTTTATATTTATTATTACCAAAGGGGAAAGGTGGGAGGAGGGATAAATTAACAGTTTGGGATTAACACATACACACTGCTATGTATAAAATAGATCATCAACAAGGAACTACTGTATAGCACAGGGAACTACACTCAACATTTTGCAATAACCTATAAGGGGAAATAATCTGAAAAAGAATAGATATTTTTATTGACATCATCTATCAATGACAGTTAAAGTGTAGCCTAAGGGAAGCTGGTGGTGAGTGCTTCTGACCCTGAAGACTTCAATCATCTAAAGTTTGGACTCTGCCTACTTCCCAAGGCCCTTAATGAACATATGTGTAGCCGTAGCTTAAAAACTTCCCCAGTTTGGGTTTCGGGGAGACACTGATTTTGAAAAAGCCCTGGTGTTCTCCTTACATGAATGGGACTCTTCCTACTGCTAAAACATGTCTGTCACACCCAGAGGATGGTATACCGTCTGATCGGGAAGAGTTTGGAAAAGGCATCTCATCTCCTCATCTCCTGGTGCTCGGGTTCACCCCTCCAGCGTCTTTACTAACAGTCTCCCCGCTTGGAGATGTCAGCACTGTCAACATCCTGTTGCGTACAGTTTGGAATTTGTCCAGAGGATGAAGCGGAAGGATGAGGAACAATGAGAGACAAGTCCTAGGTGTTCAGACAGGCACATGTCACTCTAATTTCCAATCAGGAAGACGAATTGACCAAAGGCCAGGGTTGCCCATGGAAACAGTATAGGGCTTGAGGAAATCCCGCTGCTTTGTGGCCAGTTCCCATAAACACAAGTTGAACAATGGAACTCAGGGGCAGTAAAATTCACAAAACTGCAGAGTTGAAAATATCCATCACTGAAAAATGTCTTGAGGAAAGTCAGAGAAAAGGACTTGTAAGCAAGGGAGAATGGCAGGAAAGGGATTTGAGGAGGTAGAAAGGACTCGCCATTAAGCACAAGAAAAGGAGCTGAACATTGCCAACATTGCAGTTGGCCAAAAAGGGTGTATGCGTTTTTTTCTGTATATATTCAAGAAAAGGGCATACACTTTTTTAGCCAACCAAACAGGTGGGCACTGGAAGTCAATACTACAAAAGATATCACTTCGCATCAGTCAGAAGAGCCATCCTCATAAAGCGTAAACAACAGAAATGCAGGACAGGGCAACGAGAAGAGGGAGCCCTGTGAGACTTATAGTGGAAATGTATATTGCCAACGGCCATTCTGGAGAAGTGTATTGTGTTTACTAAAGCATCTAAAAAATGAGCTACAGAGCATAGGGCACTTGCACTCATGGGCGTATATCTTGGGAAAAACAAAAATCGAGAGGACACAGGCACCCCAATGTTTACCCCCTCTCTGTTTAAAAGATCCTCGACTAGGATATAACTTAAATGTCTCTGGAGGGAAAAAATGGATAGAGATGTGGTACTTAGGTAGAGTGGAATATTATTCAGCCTGGAAGTCAATGAAATATGGCCAGTTGTAACAACTCCGGAGGAGTTACGTATGATCATTCTAAGTGACAGAATTCAAAAAGAAAAAGACACATATCATAAGATATCACTTAAAGGTGGAATCCAAAATGGCTACACATGAAATAAATTACAAAACAAAAACATAGTCAAATATGTAGAAAACACGCATAAGGCTGCTAAACGGGAAAGGTGGGGAGGGGTGAGGCATCATCCAGGAGGTTGAAATTAGCAAAGATACCATTCCAAATACCAAACTGATAATCAACAAGGCCTACACGGTAGCTAAAAGAACTGCACTCAGCACACTCAAGTCACCGGAAAAGAATATATATGACTGGTAAGAATCTGAAAAAGAATTTATTGATGTCTCTCTGTACGTGAATCAAGTGGATGTACAGCAGCAAGAAACAGAGCTTTGAAAATCAGCTGTAACCAATATAGTAATAAATTGAAAAAAATAAACGACAGAGAGACAGAGAAAACCTCTTACAACTTTTCCTCAGGGACGGTGATGCAACATGGATTGAACACATCTAGACCCACAGCAGGATGAGACATAAGGCTGGAAACTGTTTGCGCTAAGAGAAATGTGAGGTTGGGTGAGGAAATGCACACCCTTTAAAGTAATACTACCTGGTACCCATTCAATGGGTCCCAAATCTGCAGGTTCAAGGGATCTTCCTATAGCTAAAACATGCATGGAAAACCCAGAGGACTGTACACCATGTGATCGGGAGATGTGTCTAAAATGCACCTCATTTATCCTCTCCTGGTGCTCCTGTTCACCATTCCAGCCACGCTACTTAGAATCTCCCCACTTGGAGAATCAACACATTTCAACTTCTGTTTCACACATTTTGCAAATTGTGAGGAGGATGAACGGGAAGGGGGGAACCAATGAGAGAATAGTTGTAGGGGTTTGGACGGGCACATATCACTCTAATTTCCCATTAAGAGTAAGAATTAAAAGAAGGCTCAGCCTGCCTCGCCGGAGCCAAAATAGGGCCTGAAGCAATCCTGCGGGTTTGAGGCCAGCTCACAAAAGAACAACTTAAAAAATGGAGCTCAGGGTCACTGCAATTCACAAACCTGCAGAGTTATAAATGAAAACTACCGTCCAAAAATATGTTGAGGTAAGGCAAAGAAGAGGATCTGAATGCAAGACAGAATTGCAAGAAACAGATTTCAAGAGATAGATTGGACTCGTCTTTAACGCACATGAAAAGCGGCAGAATTTCGACAATGATGCAGTTGGCCCAAAAGGGCGTATGCGTTTTTTCCTGATTATATCCAGGAAAAAACGCATACGCACTTTATGGGCAACGAAGCAAGCAAGCAATGCAAATGTGCACAACAAAGAAGTCTCACTTCCCACCGGTCAAAAGGGCCATCCTAAAAAATTGTAAAAACCAGAAATGCAGGACAGGCCATGGAGAACAGGGAGCCTTTATACGCTGATGGGCAGTGTGTGAACTGCCGAGAGCCACTCTGGAGAAGTGTATGGTGGTTCCTAAATCATCTAAAAAACAGAGCTACAGAGCATAGGACACTTCCAATCATGGGAGTATATCTAGGGAAGTCTAAAAATCAACAAGACACAAGCACACCACAGTTTAGGGCTACTCTGTTTACAAGAACCTCAACTTCAGTACACCTTAAATATCCCAGGAAAGAGAACAATGGATAAAGAAGATGTGGTACTTATGTACAATGGAATATCTCTTCACCATGAAATCAATGTAATAAGGCTAGTAGAAGGATAAAGAGTGGATTTAGGTCCGATAATACTACTTGAAATAAGTCAAACAGAAAAAGAAACATATCATAAGATATCACTTATAGAGGGAGGGTAAATATGGCTGCACAAGAAATGAATTACAGAACAGAACAGTGTCTCACATTTAGAAAACACACTTATGTCAGCTTAAGGGGAAAGGAGAGGTGGGGTGCTGCATAAAACCAGAGATTGAAATGAGCACAGATAAAGTTCCTTAAGCCAAATACGGAATAGACAAGAGCTACTCCTTGCTCAATGAAATGGACTCAACACCGCATATTAAACGCCTAAGAATGTACCTGACTAGTAAGTAACTTAAAACCTATGGATTGCTATGTCTCTGAAAGAGAATCAAGCATGTGTACAGGGGCATAAACACAGCAGTGATAGGATTGGAGAGGTTTGGTGAGCAAATGAAGACCCTTTGAAGTCATATTGCATGGTACCCATTCCACGGGTTTCAACTACCCAGTTTTATGGTATTCTTCCTTCACCTAAAACATGCATGTGGAACCTAGAGTATGATCAACCATGTGATCGGGAGACGTGTTCAAATATGTCTCAGTTTTCGTACCCTGGTACTCGGGTGCAACATTCCAGACGCTTTACTAACACTCTCCCGACTTGGAGAGTCAGTCCCTTTAACCTCCTGTTTGGCCCAGTTTGCAATTTCTGCGGAAGGTGAACAGGAATAGGGAGAACCAATGAGAGACTAGCTGGAGGTGTCTGGTCGGGCAAATTTAACTCTCATTTCCCACCAGGAAGAGGAATTAACCAAAGGCTCAGCGTGCCGTGCCGGAACCAGATTAGGGCCTGAAGCCATCCTGCGGTGTTGCGGCCAGGTCACAAGAAAGCGAGTTGAAGAAAGGAGCTCAGGGGCACTGTAATTCACAAACCTGCAGAGTTATAAATGACAGCTATCGTCCAAAAATAGACTGAAGTAAGGCTGCCAAGAGGACTTGAAAGCGGGGCAGAATTGCAGGAAACCGATTTCAGGAGGTAGACTGGAATTGCATTGAAAGCATAGGAAAAGAGGCAGAACGTCCACAATGATGCACTTGGCCAAAAAGGGCGTATGCGTTTTTTCCTGAATATATTCAGGAAAAAACGCATACGCCCTTTTTGGCCAACCAAGCAAGCTTGCAAAGGAAATCTGCACTACAATGAAGTCTCACTTCCCCCCGGTCAAAAGGGCCATCTGAAAAAAGTGTAAAATCCAGAAAGGCAGCACAGGCCATGGAGAACTGGGAGCCTTGTTATGCTGATGGGCGGGATGTAAATTGCCAACAGACACTCGGGAGAAGTGTATGGTGTTTCCTGAAACATCTAAAAAACAAAGCAACAGAGCCTAGGGCACTTCCACTTCTGGTCCTATAGCTTAGGGAAATTAAAATCAAAAAGACACAGCCACCCCAAAGTTTGGGACGCCTCTGTTTACAAGAACCTCGTTTACCGTACAAGTTCAATATCACAGAAAGTGAAAAATGGATAAAGAAGTTGTGGTACTCACGTACAATGCAGTATCACTCAGCAATGAAATCTATGTCATCAGGGCCGAAGCAGCATAATGAGTGGATTCAGGTACGATGATTCTAAATGAAATAAGTCACAGAGAGACAGAAACATCATAATATATCACTAACACACGGAATGTAAACCTGGCTACACAAGAACTGAATTACAGAACAGAACAGGGTCTCAAATTCAGAAAACCAACTTATGCTTGCTTAAGGGGAAAGGTGAGTTGGGGTGCTGCATAAAACCAGAGATTGAAATGAGCACAGATAAAGTTCCTTAAGCCAAATATGGAATAGACAAGAGCTACTCCTTGCTCAACGAAATGGACTCAACACCGCATATTAAACGCCTAAGAATGTACCTGACTAGTAAGTATCTTAAAACCTATGGATTGCTATGTCTCCAAAAGAGAATCAACCATGTGTACAGGGGCATAAACGCAGCAGTGATAGGATTGGAGAGGTTCGGTGAGCAAATGAAGACCCTTTGAAGTCATATTGCATGGTAACCATTACACGGGTCTCAACTCTCCAGGTTTAAGGTATTCTTCCTTCAGCTAAAACATGCATGTGGAACCCAGAGTATGATCAACCGTGTGAACGGGAGACGTGTTCAAATATGTCTCAGTTTTCCTCCCCTGGTACTCGGGTGCAACATTCCAGACGCTTTACTAACACTCTCCCCACTTGGAGAGTCAGCGCCTTTAACCTCCTGTTTGGCCCAGTTTGCAATTTCTGCGGAAGATGAACAGGAATAGGGAGAACCAATGAGAGACTAGCTGGAGGTGTCTGGACGGGCAAATTTAACTCTCATTTCCCACCAGGAAGAGGAATTAACCAAAGGCTCAGCGTGCCGTGCCGGAACCAGATTAGGGCCTGCAGCCATCCTGCGGTGTTGCGGCCAGCTCAAAAGAAAGCGAGTTGAAGAAAGGAGCTCAGGGGCACTGTAATTCACAAACCTGCAGAGTTATAAATGACAGCTATCGTCCAAAAATAGACTGAAGTAAGGCTGCCAAGAGGACTTGAAAGCGGGGCAGAATTGCAGGAAACCGATTTCAGGAGGTAGACTGGAATTGCATTGAAAGCATAGGAAAAGAGGCAGAACGTCCACAATGATGCACTTGGCCAAAAAGGGCGTATGCGTTTTTTCCTGAATATATTCAGGAAAAAACGCATACGCCCTTTTTGGCCAACCAAGCAAGCTTGCAAAGGAAATCTGCACTACAATGAAGTCTCACTTCCCCCCCGGTCAAAAGGGCCATCTGAAAAAAGTGTAAAATCCAGAAAGGCAGCACAGGCCATGGAGAACTGGGAGCCTTGTTATGCTGATGGGCGGGATGTAAATTGCCAACAGACACTCAGGAGAAGTGTATGGTGTTTCCTGAAACATCTAAAAAACAAAGCAACAGAGCCTAGGGCACTTCCACTTATGGTCCTATAGCTTAGCGAAATTAAAATCGAAAACACACAGCCACCCCAAAGTTTGGGATGCCTCTGTTTACAAGAACCTCGTTTACAGTACAAGTTCAACATCGCAGAAAGTGAAAAATGGATAAAGAATGTGGTATTTACTTACAAAGCAATATCACTCAGCAATGAAATCTATTTCATCACGCCCTTAGCAGCACAATGAGTGGATTCAGGTATGATGATTCTAACTGAAATAAGTCACACAGAAAAAGAAACATCATAAGATATCAGTAATACACGGAATGTAAACTTGGCTACACAGGAACTGAATTACAGAATAGAACAGGGTCTCAAATTTAGAAAACCAACTTATGCTTGCTTAAGGGGAAAGGTGAGTTGGGGTGCTGCATAAAACCAGAGATTGAAATGAGCACAACTAAAGTTCCTTAAGTCAAATATGGAATAGACAAGAGCTACTCCCTGCTCAACGAAATGGACTCAACACCCCATATTAAACGCCTAAGAATGTACCTGACTAGTAAGTATCTTAAAACCTATGGATTGCTATGTCTCCGAAAGAGAATCAAGCATGTGTACAGGGGCATAAACGCAGCAGTGATAGGATTGGAGAGGTTTGGTGAGCAAATAAAGACCCTTTGAAGTCATATTGCATGGTACCCATTCCACGGGTTTCAACTACCCAGGTTTAAGGTATTCTTCCTTCAGCTAAAATATGCATGTGGAACCTAGAGTATGATCAACCATGTGCTCAGGAGACGTGTTCAAATATGTCTCAGTGCTCGTACCCTGGTACTCAGGTGCAACATTCCAAACGCTTTACTAACACTCTCCCGACTTGGAGAGTCAGTCCCTTTAACCTCCTGTTTGGCCCAGTTGGCAATTTCTGCGGAAGATGAACAGGAATAGCGAGAACCAATGAGAGACTAGCTGGAGGTGTCTGGACGGGCAAATTTAACTCTCATTTCCCACCAGGAAGAGGAAATAACCAAAGGCTCAGCGTGCCGTGCCGGAACCAGATTAGGGTCTGAAGCCATCCTGCGGTGTTGCGGCCAGCTCACAAGAAAGCGAGTTGAAGAAAGGAGCTCAGGGGCACTGTAATTCACAAACCTGCAGAGTTATAAATGACAGCTATCGTCCAAAAATAGACTGAAGTAAGGCTGCCAAGAGGACTTGAAAGCGGGGCAGAATTGCAGGAAACCGATTTCAGGAGGTAGACTGGAATTGCATTGAAAGCATAGGAAAAGAGGCAGAACGTCCACAATGATGCACTTGGCCAAAAAGGGACGTATGCGTTTTTTCCTGAATATATTCAGGAAAAAACGCATACGTCCCTTTTTGGCCAACCAAGCAAACTTGCAAAGGAAATCTGCACTACAATGAAGTCTCACTTCCCCCCGGTCAAAAGGGCCATCTGAAAAAAGTGTAAAATCCAGAAAGGCAGGACAGGCCATGGAGAACTGGGAGCCTTGTTATGCTGATGGGCGGGATGTAAATTGCCAACAGACACTCGGGAGAAGTGTATGGTGTTTCCTGAAACATCTAAAAAACAAAGCAACAGAGCCTAGGGCACTTCTACTTATAGTCCTATATCTTAGGGAAATTAAAATCAAAAAGACACAGCCACCCCAAAGTTTGGGACGCCTCTGTTTACAAGAAGCTCGTTTACAGTACAAGTTCAACATCGCAGAAAGTGAAAAATGGATAAAGAAGTTGTGGTATTTACTTACAAAGCCATATCACTCAGCAATGAAATCTATGTCATCAGGCCTATAGCTTAGGGTCCTATAGCTTAGGGAAATTAAAATCAAAAAGACACAGCCACCCCAAAATTTGGGACGGCTCTTTTTACAGAAATCTCTTCTACGGCACAAGTTAAATATCCCAGAGAGCAAATAATGGATAAAGAAGTTGCGGTACTTATGTACAACAGAATACCACTCAGCAATGAAATCTATGTCACCAGGCCCGTACCAGCATAATGAGTGGATTGAGGCACGATGATTCTAAGTGAAATAAGTCACACAGAAAAAGAAACATCATAAGGTATCACTACTACACGGAATGTGAACTTGGCTACACATGAACTGAATTACAAAACAGAACGGGGTCTCAAGTTTAGAAAACCAACTTATGCCTGCTTAAGGGGGAAGGTGAGTTGGGGTGCTGCATAAAAGCAGAGTTTGAAATTAGCACAGATACCGTTCCATAAGCCAAATATGTAATAGACAAGACCTACCCCTTGCTCAACGAAATGGATTCAACAATGAGGTATCACCTCACACCTGGTAGAATAGGCATCATAGAAAATCTACAAACAAAAAATGCTTGAAAGGGTGTGGAGAAAAGGAACCCTCTTCCACTATTGTTGGGAATATAAATTGATACAGTCATTATGGAGAACAATATGGAATTTCTTAAGAAACTAACAATAGAATTACCATATGATACAGCAATCCCAGTACTGGACATATACCCAGACAAAACCATAAATCAAAAAGAGTCATTCACCGCAATGTTCATTGCATCACTATTTACAATATCGAGGTAATGGAAGCAACCTAAATGCCCACAGACAGACGAATGCATAAAGATGTGGTACATATATAAAATGGAATATTACTAAGCCATGAAAAGGAATGAAATTGGGTCATTTGTACAGACGTCGATGGATCTAGAGACTGTCATACAGAGTGAAGTAAGTCAGAAAGAGAAAAACAAATCTTGTATATTCATGCATATATGTGGAACCTAGAAAAACTGTACAGATTAACCATTTTGCAAGGCATAAATAGAGCAACAGATGTAGACAACAAACGTATGGACAACAAGGGGGGAAAGCTGTTGGGGGGGTGGTGGTGGGAGGAGTTGAGAGACTGGGATTGGCATGTATACATTTATATGTATAAAATAGATAACCAATAAGAACCTGCTGTATAAAAATATAAAATAAAATTCAAAATTAAAAAGAAATAAAATTTAAAAAATAAAACAGAAAAAACAATTATTCCCTGCACATACATGTATTTATATGAATAAATTATTTCCATGCTTATATCTGTAAATACAAAAAAGAGGAATAAAATCTACCTTGAACCAAAAACGAAAAAGAGAAAAAAAACACAGAACCCACCAGTTACACAGAGGAAAACCGTATCAGGGCACTTGCTCCAGTTGTAAACAATTCTGAAGTTGGTCAGTGGTGGGGAATCGTCTCCCATTCAGCCAGCAGCCCCCACACAACAAGCGTCCTCATTGCAAAGCTGGGGCACCGTGCCGAGGCATCTGTGTGTAAACGTGAGCTGAGCCCCAGGCCAGTTGCTGCTGAACTATTCCCACCCGTCCCAGGTAAAACACCTGAATATATACAAGGACTTGAAAGCCTAGAGGAAGGGCCATAGAGCCACACGAGTGACAGCATGCCGGCCGACTTGGTGCCTGCAGGCCAGCCAGGATGGTCTTGGCCCTGGGTGCTCTTCTGGAAGATTTCCATTTCCCTGCCTGAGATACCCGTCCTGTCCCTGCCCCCACTGCTTTTTTCCTTCCTCACCTCTGCCCAGGGAGAAATTCCAGCAGCAGGTATGGGTGACACATCCTCTTCTTTAGCAGGTGGCAGCCTGGCAACTGCTGCAGAAAGTCCAGCAGAGCCCCACTCACACTGGGCCACCCACAAAGCCGTGGCCTCTCACTCCCTCCCACCAGCCCAGCCCCGAGACTGCTGACAGGGCAGAGAAAATGGCGTCAGGCATGGCTGCAGGGGCTCTTGCTGCCTGGAGTGGTATTTATATTGATCTCAACCCAGGCACACCTGGGGAGGGCTGGCCGGCACGGTAAGGCTGCCCAGGTCAGCCAATCATCACCCCTCAGGGGCTCACAGTTGCAGAAAATGGAACTTGCTGAACCGGCCAAGTCCAAGGAACAGGTGTGGGCTCCTGAGAGTCAGGATAGACAAGGGGCTGCAGCTTTGGCTTGTTTTCTAATCATTTTATCTGGCCCATGAGTGGGAGACAACTTCAAGAAAACCCTCTCCTAATGAGAGGAACCCAGGAGTCAGGGAGAGGAGGGGTGGGTGGTGGTTGGAGACAGAGGCCTGGTGCCCCGGGTACAGTGGAAGTCTCTGGAAGACCAGGTGGAGGGAGGCCTCACGGAGTGATGCCCAGGGTCACAGACCTGTCGCAGCTGCTGTTTGTTAGTTCAAGTCCTGCTCTGAGGTGCTCTGTGTCAGCTCTGAGCGACAGGTGAGCTGGGGGTGCTCTGCAATGAGGGCTATGTGCACGGTTCCTGTGTGCCCAGCCCTGCCACGGTACCTGCAAGGGTAGCTCTGTATCCTGGGAGGGGCCTGACCACGAGAGCCCCGTGGGCTGGGGTGGGGGTGGGGTACCTGCCCAGGTGAGCTCCATATTCTGGGATTGGTCTGACCACGAGAGCCCCATGGGCTGCTGGGGACCTGGTAAAGGATGTCAGGACAGTCAGTGAAGCCACCGAGGATATACCTCCAGTTGCTCCTAATTCCTACACCCTGCTGGTCATTCTACCAACCACCAGGACATGGTATTCTGTATTAGTCTTCAATGATGCCTTCTTTTGTATTCCATTAGTCCCAGAGTCACAAGAAATTTTGGCTTGTGAGTGGCAGGACTCAACATACAACTAAAACAATACTTCCGGGCCGTCTGGCCCCAAGGGTGCAAAAATTCCCACACCATCTTTGGGGAAAGCTTAGCTAAAGACCTAAAAGTTCTACCTCTGGAAAAGGAAACCCTCCTTCAATATGCAGACGACATTCTGATCGCCAGCCCTACTAAGGAGGCCTCTGAACTACCAAGCCAATAAAGGATAGAAGTTGTCCAAGAAAAAGCTCAAATATCACAGACTGCGGTGACCTGCCTGGGCTTCATTCTCACAGAAGGTCGGAGAAGCCCATCCCAGGAAAGGGAAGAAACCATTTTCAGCCTTACCCCTTTCTAAAACTAGAAGACAGCTTAGGGGTTCCTGGGGAGGCCAGGGTTTGCTGCTTCTGGATCCCTAACTACAGTCTACTAGCTGGGCCTCTATATGAAACACTGAAAGGAAAAGATGATGATCCTTTTGAATAGAATCCAGAAGTGGCCTTTCAAGAATGGAAAGAGCAGTCAATTCAGACCCTTGCCCTGGAACTCCCTAATTTAGCTAAACCCTTTGACCTTTACATTCCCGGTGAAAGGTGAATCGCCATTGGAGAATTAGTGCAAAAACTGGGACCACTTGAAATGGAACAATGCAAGAATGCCATCCAGGTAGGATAAACTACGGTCACCAAGGGGCTTGGCCCACTGCCACATCTGGCCAAGATACTGGCGGTATCTAAAAACCTGGAAATCAGCAGCCCAAAAGGCCACCTCCCTCCTAAGGGAAAAGGACCCCACGTGGTGATCCTAACCACCAACCATGCCCTGAAGTTGCAGGGTTCGCTCCGTGGGCACACCGACCTCGAGTGAGGAGGCCCTCCAACTCCAACATCCAGAGAGATAACCGGGGGCAACAGGGCACCATGACGACTCGTGTGAACATCACTTGACCTGGAGTTTCTCTCATAAAACAACAAGAGTGTGTCCCAAAAGAGTAGACTACTGCTTGCAGGACTTACTGCACCCAGAGGGGAGCTAATAATCTTGGCGGGGGAACCGTATATCACACTGTCACCATAGAAAAGCCTACAGACACCGTGATGATGGTGGCCAATAAGACCGGCTGGACTCCTGTTTACTTCAAAAGGCTGTTGACTCAGTGGCCATCATGGTCCTTGATCACCACTGACCCTGGACTGTCTGGGAGTTGAGCAGGCAGGGCTCTGACACCTGGTGCTGTTTGTACGTTAATTCAGGGGCCTAATTGAAGAAAGTGCAGACTACTGGTCAGAGCATCTAGGCTGGCAGAAACGGTCAGCCTAAGGTGGCCGAACAAATGTGGGGCGGGGTGAAACCGGCCCCCACAGCGTCTCTGCACATCTCTTTCCTGGACCCTTAAAGGTCATTAGAATCTATAACACTTCCAATGCTGGTGCTCAGGTGGACGAGCAGGGAGGCAGGGGTCCTGGGGACAATCAACGTCACCGGGAGGCTGCTGGGGAGAAGCTCTGACCCTCGCCCCACGGTATGAGGGCTGCCAACTCAGCACTCAGCAGTTACAGAAGAAAGGTCTGCACCCTCAGCACGCCAAGAATGAGGAACGGGACAAAAGGCAGAGGAGGGGTTTGTCCCCAGCAAAGCCCATTAAAAATCCCTGGGAGATAAAAATAGAATCTGGGCAATAAAGTCAAGTCTAACCTTTTTTATCCTTTGTGCTTTGTCTAATTTCACGTGCTCCTAGGGTCCCGCATGCAGAGGTTCCACACCTGGCACTTCAGACCAGATTTCCTAGTGCAGAATGGCTGGGTCGACACCTCAGCTCCTGGGGCCCAGTGCAGACTCCACGATATAGAGCCTGAGCTACAGCCAACCCGGCCCTCGAGAGCTCCGCCCCCTCCCTCCCACTGACTCTGACAGGATCTCTACACAGCAGCCCAGCCCACAGCCCACAGGGTAGTGCATGCTCTCACCTCTCCATTCTCTGATCAAAATATAAAGTTTCCTTTGCTTGTGAACCAAACTCAGTCTCGATCTGTTGGCCCCAATGACACTGGGCAGGGGGACACTTGTTGGGGTCCACTCTGGAGGATCAGTAACGGAAATTGAGACTATTGTAACCTCAATGAACAGATGTGTGAGCCAAACTGTAGTTAACATAGAACAGTGTATAAGGCTCGGGTAAAATAAGATGTTTCTAACACTTCCATTTGATATTTCCATCACTTTATTATAAGCAAGTTCAGTGAAAAGGTTTGTCTTATTTGTCAGGTCAATATAAGAGAAACGAAGTGATTTCTTTCCAAGGATGTACATCTAATAATCTTGGTTAAACCTTCAATCTTGTTTTAAATGCTTTTCCATTGAAAATGATACCTCTCTTTCAGCTCCCCCATTTCTGAGAAGTATAAAATCTTATAATTTTTATATTTATTATTACCAAAGGGGAAAGGTGGGAGGAGGGATAAATTAACAGTTTGGGATTAACACATACACACTGCTATGTATAAAATAGATCATCAACAAGGAACTACTGTATAGCACAGGGAACTACACTCAACATTTTGCAATAACCTATAAGGGGAAATAATCTGAAAAAGAATAGATATTTTTATTGACATCATCTATCAATGACAGTTAAAGTGTAGCCTAAGGGAAGCTGGTGGTGAGTGCTTCTGACCCTGAAGACTTCAATCATCTAAAGTTTGGACTCTGCCTACTTCCCAAGGCCCTTAATGAACATATGTGTAGCCGTAGCTTAAAAACTTCCCCAGTTTGGGTTTCGGGGAGACACTGATTTTGAAAAAGCCCTGGTGTTCTCCTTACATGAATGGGACTCTTCCTACTGCTAAAACATGTCTGTCACACCCAGAGGATGGTATACCGTCTGATCGGGAAGAGTTTGGAAAAGGCATCTCATCTCCTCATCTCCTGGTGCTCGGGTTCACCCCTCCAGCGTCTTTACTAACAGTCTCCCCGCTTGGAGATGTCAGCACTGTCAACATCCTGTTGCGTACAGTTTGGAATTTGTCCAGAGGATGAAGTGGAAGGATGAGGAACAATGAGAGACAAGTCCTAGGTGTTCAGACAGGCACATGTCACTCTAATTTCCAATCAGGAAGACGAATTGACCAAAGGCCAGGGTTGCCCATGGAAACAGTATAGGGCTTGAGGAAATCCCGCTGCTTTGTGGCCAGTTCCCATAAACACAAGTTGAACAATGGAACTCAGGGGCAGTAAAATTCACAAAACTGCAGAGTTGAAAATATCCATCACTGAAAAATGTCTTGAGGAAAGTCAGAGAAAAGGACTTGTAAGCAAGGGAGAATGGCAGGAAAGGGATTTGAGGAGGTAGAAAGGACTCGCCATTAAGCACAAGAAAAGGAGCTGAACATTGCCAACATTGCAGTTGGCCAAAAAGGGTGTATGCGTTTTTTTCTGTATATATTCAAGAAAAGGGCATACACTTTTTTAGCCAACCAAACAGGTGGGCACTGGAAGTCAATACTACAAAAGATATCACTTCGCATCAGTCAGAAGAGCCATCCTCATAAAGCGTAAACAACAGAAATGCAGGACAGGGCAACGAGAAGAGGGAGCCCTGTGAGACTTATAGTGGAAATGTATATTGCCAACGGCCATTCTGGAGAAGTGTATTGTGTTTACTAAAGCATCTAAAAAATGAGCTACAGAGCATAGGGCACTTGCACTCATGGGCGTATATCTTGGGAAAAACAAAAATCGAGAGGACACAGGCACCCCAATGTTTACCCCCTCTCTGTTTAAAAGATCCTCGACTAGGATATAACTTAAATGTCTCTGGAGGGAAAAAATGGATAGAGATGTGGTACTTAGGTAGAGTGGAATATTATTCAGCCTGGAAGTCAATGAAATATGGCCAGTTGTAACAACTCCGGAGGAGTTACGTATGATCATTCTAAGTGACAGAATTCAAAAAGAAAAAGACACATATCATAAGATATCACTTAAAGGTGGAATCCAAAATGGCTACACATGAAATAAATTACAAAACAAAAACATAGTCAAATATGTAGAAAACACGCATAAGGCTGCTAAACGGGAAAGGTGGGGAGGGGTGAGGCATCATCCAGGAGGTTGAAATTAGCAAAGATACCATTCCAAATACCAAACTGATAATCAACAAGGCCTACACGGTAGCTAAAAGAACTGCACTCAGCACACTCAAGTCACCGGAAAAGAATATATACAACTGGTAAGAATCTGAAAAAGAATTTATTGATGTCTCTCTGTACGTGAATCAAGTGGATGTACAGCAGCAAGAAACAGAGCTTTGAAAATCAGCTGTAACCAATATAGTAATAAATTGAAAAAAATAAACGACAGAGAGACAGAGAAAACCTCTTACAACTTTTCCTCAGGGACGGTGATGTAACATGGATTGAACACATCTAGACCCACAGCAGGATGAGACATAAGGCTGGAAACGGTTTGCGCTAAGAGAAATGTGAGGTTGGGTGAGGAAATGCACACCCTTTAAAGTAATACTACCTGGTACCCATTCAATGGGTCCCAAATCTGCAGGTTCAAGGGATCTTCCTATAGCTAAAACATGCATGGAAAACCCAGAGGACTGTACACCATGTGATCGGGAGATGTGTCTAAAATGCACCTCATTTATCCTCTCCTGGTGCTCCTGTTCACCATTCCAGCCATGCTACTTAGAATCTCCCCACTTGGAGAATCAACACATTTCAACTTCTGTTTCACACATTTTGCAAATTGTGAGGAGGATGAACGGGAAGAGGGGGAACCAATGAGAGAATAGTTGTAGGGGTTTGGACGGGCACATATCACTCTAATTTCCCATTAAGAATAAGAATTAAAGAAAGGCTCAGCCTGCCTCGCCGGAGCCAAAATAGGGCCTGAAGCAATCCTGCGGGTTTGAGGCCAGCTCACAAAAGAACAACTTAAAAAATGGAGCTCAGGGTCACTGCAATTCACAAACCTGCAGAGTTATAAATGAAAACTACCGTCCAAAAATATGTTGAGGTAAGGCAAAGAAGAGGATCTGAATGCAAGACAGAATTGCAAGAAACAGATTTCAAGAGATAGATTGGACTCGTCTTTAACGCACATGAAAAGCGGCAGAATTTCGACAATGATGCAGTTGGCCCAAAAGGGCGTATGCGTTTTTTCCTGATTATATCCAGGAAAAAACGCATACGCACTTTATGGGCAACGAAGCAAGCAAGCAATGCAAATGTGCACAACAAAGAAGTCTCACTTCCCACCGGTCAAAAGGGCCATCCTAAAAAATTGTAAAAACCAGAAATGCAGGACAGGCCATGGAGAACAGGGAGCCTTTATACGCTGATGGGCAGTGTGTGAACTGCCGAGAGCCACTCTGGAGAAGTGTATGGTGGTTCCTAAATCATCTAAAAAACAGAGCTACAGAGCATAGGACACTTCCAATCATGGGAGTATATCTAGGGAAGTCTAAAAATCAACAAGACACAAGCACACCACAGTTTAGGGCTACTCTGTTTACAAGAACCTCAACTTCAGTACACCTTAAATATCCCAGGAAAGAGAACAATGGATAAAGAAGATGTGGTACTTATGTACAATGGAATATCTCTTCACCATGAAATCAATGTAATAAGGCTAGTAGAAGGATAAAGAGTGGATTTAGGTCCGATAATACTACTTGAAATAAGTCAAACAGAAAAAGAAACATATCATAAGATATCACTTATAGAGGGAGGGTAAATATGGCTGCACAAGAAATGAATTACAGAACAGAACAGTGTCTCACATTTAGAAAACACACTTATGTCAGCTTAAGGGGAAAGGAGAGGTGGGGTGCTGCATAAAACCAGAGATTGAAATGAGCACAGATAAAGTTCCTTAAGCCAAATACGGAATAGACAAGAGCTACTCCTTGCTCAATGAAATGGACTCAACACCGCATATTAAACGCCTAAGAATGTACCTGACTAGTAAGTAACTTAAAACCTATGGATTGCTATGTCTCTGAAAGAGAATCAAGCATGTGTACAGGGGCATAAACACAGCAGTGATAGGATTGGAGAGGTTTGGTGAGCAAATGAAGACCCTTTGAAGTCATATTGCATGGTACCCATTCCACGGGTTTCAACTACCCAGTTTTATGGTATTCTTCCTTCACCTAAAACATGCATGTGGAACCTAGAGTATGATCAACCATGTGATCGGGAGACGTGTTCAAATATGTCTCAGTTTTCGTACCCTGGTACTCGGGTGCAACATTCCAGACGCTTTACTAACACTCTCCCGACTTGGAGAGTCAGTCCCTTTAACCTCCTGTTTGGCCCAGTTTGCAATTTCTGCGGAAGGTGAACAGGAATAGGGAGAACCAATGAGAGACTAGCTGGAGGTGTCTGGTCGGGCAAATTTAACTCTCATTTCCCACCAGGAAGAGGAATTAACCAAAGGCTCAGTGTGCCGTGCCGGAACCAGATTAGGGCCTGAAGCCATCCTGCGGTGTTGCGGCCAGGTCACAAGAAAGCGAGTTGAAGAAAGGAGCTCAGGGGCACTGTAATTCACAAACCTGCAGAGTTATAAATGACAGCTATCGTCCAAAAATAGACTGAAGTAAGGCTGCCAAGAGGACTTGAAAGCAGGGCAGAATTGCAGGAAACCGATTTCAGGAGGTAGACTGGAATTGCATTGAAAGCATAGGAAAAGAGGCAGAACGTCCACAATGATGCACTTGGCCAAAAAGGGCGTATGCGTTTTTTCCTGAATATATTCAGGAAAAAACGCATACGCCCTTTTTGGCCAACCAAGCAAGCTTGCAAAGGAAATCTGCACTACAATGAAGTCTCACTTCCCCCCGGTCAAAAGGGCCATCTGAAAAAAGTGTAAAATCCAGAAAGGCAGCACAGGCCATGGAGAACTGGGAGCCTTGTTATGCTGATGGGCGGGATGTAAATTGCCAACAGACACTCGGGAGAAGTGTATGGTGTTTCCTGAAACATCTAAAAAACAAAGCAACAGAGCCTAGGGCACTTCCACTTCTGGTCCTATAGCTTAGGGAAATTAAAATCAAAAAGACACAGCCACCCCAAAGTTTGGGACGCCTCTGTTTACAAGAACCTCGTTTACCGTACAAGTTCAATATCACAGAAAGTGAAAAATGGATAAAGAAGTTGTGGTACTCACGTACAATGCAGTATCACTCAGCAATGAAATCTATGTCATCAGGGCCGAAGCAGCATAATGAGTGGATTCAGGTACGATGATTCTAAATGAAATAAGTCACAGAGAGACAGAAACATCATAATATATCACTAACACACGGAATGTAAACCTGGCTACACAAGAACTGAATTACAGAACAGAACAGGGTCTCAAATTCAGAAAACCAACTTATGCTTGCTTAAGGGGAAAGGTGAGTTGGGGTGCTGCATAAAACCAGAGATTGAAATGAGCACAGATAAAGTTCCTTAAGCCAAATATGGAATAGACAAGAGCTACTCCTTGCTCAACGAAATGGACTCAACACCGCATATTAAACGCCTAAGAATGTACCTGACTAGTAAGTATCTTAAAACCTATGGATTGCTATGTCTCCAAAAGAGAATCAACCATGTGTACAGGGGCATAAACGCAGCAGTGATAGGATTGGAGAGGTTCGGTGAGCAAATGAAGACCCTTTGAAGTCATATTGCATGGTAACCATTACACGGGTCTCAACTCTCCAGGTTTAAGGTATTCTTCCTTCAGCTAAAACATGCATGTGGAACCCAGAGTATGATCAACCGTGTGAACGGGAGACGTGTTCAAATATGTCTCAGTTTTCCTCCCCTGGTACTCGGGTGCAACATTCCAGACGCTTTACTAACACTCTCCCCACTTGGAGAGTCAGCGCCTTTAACCTCCTGTTTGGCCCAGTTTGCAATTTCTGCGGAAGATGAACAGGAATAGGGAGAACCAATGAGAGACTAGCTGGAGGTGTCTGGACGGGCAAATTTAACTCTCATTTCCCACCAGGAAGAGGAATTAACCAAAGGCTCAGCGTGCCGTGCCGGAACCAGATTAGGGCCTGCAGCCATCCTGCGGTGTTGCGGCCAGCTCAAAAGAAAGCGAGTTGAAGAAAGGAGCTCAGGGGCACTGTAATTCACAAACCTGCAGAGTTATAAATGACAGCTATCGTCCAAAAATAGACTGAAGTAAGGCTGCCAAGAGGACTTGAAAGCGGGGCAGAATTGCAGGAAACCGATTTCAGGAGGTAGACTGGAATTGCATTGAAAGCATAGGAAAAGAGGCAGAACGTCCACAATGATGCACTTGGCCAAAAAGGGCGTATGCGTTTTTTCCTGAATATATTCAGGAAAAAACGCATACGCCCTTTTTGGCCAACCAAGCAAGCTTGCAAAGGAAATCTGCACTACAATGAAGTCTCACTTCCCCCCCGGTCAAAAGGGCCATCTGAAAAAAGTGTAAAATCCAGAAAGGCAGGACAGGCCATGGAGAACTGGGAGCCTTGTTATGCTGATGGGCGGGATGTAAATTGCCAACAGACACTCGGGAGAAGTGTATGGTGTTTCCTGAAACATCTAAAAAACAAAGCAACAGAGCCTAGGGCACTTCTACTTATAGTCCTATATCTTAGGGAAATTAAAATCAAAAAGACACAGCCACCCCAAAGTTTGGGACGCCTCTGTTTACAAGAAGCTCGTTTACAGTACAAGTTCAACATCGCAGAAAGTGAAAAATGGATAAAGAAGTTGTGGTATTTACTTACAAAGCCATATCACTCAGCAATGAAATCTATGTCATCAGGCCTATAGCTTAGGGTCCTATAGCTTAGGGAAATTAAAATCAAAAAGACACAGCCACCCCAAAATTTGGGACGGCTCTTTTTACAGAAATCTCTTCTACGGCACAAGTTAAATATCCCAGAGAGCAAATAATGGATAAAGAAGTTGCGGTACTTATGTACAACAGAATACCACTCAGCAATGAAATCTATGTCACCAGGCCCGTACCAGCATAATGAGTGGATTGAGGCACGATGATTCTAAGTGAAATAAGTCACACAGAAAAAGAAACATCATAAGGTATCACTACTACACGGAATGTGAACTTGGCTACACATGAACTGAATTACAAAACAGAACGGGGTCTCAAGTTTAGAAAACCAACTTATGCCTGCTTAAGGGGGAAGGTGAGTTGGGGTGCTGCATAAAAGCAGAGTTTGAAATTAGCACAGATACCGTTCCATAAGCCAAATATGTAATAGACAAGACCTACCCCTTGCTCAACGAAATGGATTCAACAATGAGGTATCACCTCACACCTGGTAGAATAGGCATCATAGAAAATCTACAAACAAAAAATGCTTGAAAGGGTGTGGAGAAAAGGAACCCTCTTCCACTATTGTTGGGAATATAAATTGATACAGTCATTATGGAGAACAATATGGAATTTCTTAAGAAACTAAGAATAGAATTACCATATGATACAGCAATCCCAGTACTGGACATATACCCAGACAAAACCATAAATCAAAAAGAGTCATTCACCGCAATGTTCATTGCATCACTATTTACAATATCGAGGTAATGGAAGCAACCTAAATGCCCACAGACAGACGAATGCATAAAGCTGTGGTACATATATAAAATGGAATATTACTAAGCCATGAAAAGGAATGAAATTGGGTCATTTGTACAGACGTCGATGGATCTAGAGACTGTCATACAGAGTGAAGTAAGTCAGAAAGAGAAAAACAAATCTTGTATATTCATGCATATATGTGGAACCTAGAAAAACTGTACAGATTAACCATTTTGCAAGGCATAAATAGAGCAACAGATGTAGACAACAAACGTATGGACAACAAGGGGGGAAAGCTGTTGGGGGGGTGGTGGTGGGAGGAGTTGAGAGACTGGGATTGGCATGTATACATTTATATGTATAAAATAGATAACCAATAAGAACCTGCTGTATAAAAATATAAAATAAAATTCAAAATTAAAAAGAAATAAAATTTAAAAAATAAAACAGAAAAAACAATTATTCCCTGCACATACATGTATTTATATGAATAAATTATTTCCATGCTTATATCTGTAAATACAAAAAAGAGGAATAAAATCTACCTTGAACCAAAAACGAAAAAGAGAAAAAAAACACAGAACCCACCAGTTACACAGAGGAAAACCGTATCAGGGCACTTGCTCCAGTTGTAAACAATTCTGAAGTTGGTCAGTGGTGGGGAATCGTCTCCCATTCAGCCAGCAGCCCCCACACAACAAGCGTCCTCATTGCAAAGCTGGGGCACCATGCCGAGGCATCTGTGTGTAAACGTGAGCTGAGCCCCAGGCCAGTTGCTGCTGAACTATTCCCACCCGTCCCAGGTAAAACACCTGAATATATACAAGGACTTGAAAGCCTAGAGGAAGGGCCATAGAGCCACACGAGTGACAGCATGCCGGCCGACTTGGTGCCTGCAGGCCAGCCAGGATGGTCTTGGCCCTGGGTGCTCTTCTGGAAGATTTCCATTTCCCTGCCTGAGATACCCGTCCTGTCCCTGCCCCCACTGCTTTTTTCCTTCCTCACCTCTGCCCAGGGAGAAATTCCAGCAGCAGGTATGGGTGACACATCCTCTTCTTTAGCAGGTGGCAGCCTGGCAACTGCTGCAGAAAGTCCAGCAGAGCCCCACTCACACTGGGCCACCCACAAAGCCGTGGCCTCTCACTCCCTCCCACCAGCCCAGCCCCGAGACTGCTGACAGGGCAGAGAAAATGGCGTCAGGCATGGCTGCAGGAGCTCTTGCTGCCTGGAGTGGTATTTATATTGATCTCAACCCAGGCACACCTGGGGAGGGCTGGCCGGCACGGTAAGGCTGCCCAGGTCAGCCAATCATCACCCCTCAGGGGCTCACAGTTGCAGAAAATGGAACTTGCTGAACCGGCCAAGTCCAAGGAACAGGTGTGGGCTCCTGAGAGTCAGGATAGACAAGGGGCTGCAGCTTTGGCTTGTTTTCTAATCATTTTATCTGGCCCATGAGTGGGAGACAACTTCAAGAAAACCCTCTCCTAATGAGAGGAACCCAGGAGTCAGGGAGAGGAGGGGTGGGTGGTGGTTGGAGACAGAGGCCTGGTGCCCCGGGTGCAGTGGAAGTCTCTGGAAGACCAGGTGGAGGGAGGCCTCATGGAGTGATGCCCAGGGTCACAGACCTGTCGCAGCTGCTGTTTGTTAGTTCAAGTCCTGCTCTGAGGTGCTCTGTGTCAGCTCTGAGCGACAGGTGAGCTGGGGGTGCTCTGCAATGAGGGCTATGTGCACGGTTCCTGTGTGCCCAGCCCTGCCACGGTACCTGCAAGGGTAGCTCTGTATCCTGGGAGGGGCCTGACCACGAGAGCCCCGTGGGCTGGGGTGGGGGTGGGGTACCTGCCCAGGTGAGCTCCATATTCTGGGATTGGTCTGACCACGAGAGCCCCATGGGCTGCTGGGGACCTGGTAAAGGATGTCAGGACAGTCAGTGAAGCCACCGAGGATATACCTCCAGTTGCTCCTAATTCCTACACCCTGCTGGTCATTCTACCAACCACCAGGACATGGTATTCTGTATTAGTCTTCAATGATGCCTTCTTTTGTATTCCATTAGTCCCAGAGTCACAAGAAATTTTGGCTTGTGAGTGGCAGGACTCAACATACAACTAAAACAATACTTCCGGGCCGTCTGGCCCCAAGGGTGCAAAAATTCCCACACCATCTTTGGGGAAAGCTTAGCTAAAGACCTAAAAGTTCTACCTCTGGAAAAGGAAACCCTCCTTCAATATGCAGACGACATTCTGATCGCCAGCCCTACTAAGGAGGCCTCTGAACTACCAAGCCAATAAAGGATAGAAGTTGTCCAAGAAAAAGCTCAAATATCACAGACTGCGGTGACCTGCCTGGGCTTCATTCTCACAGAAGGTCGGAGAAGCCCATCCCAGGAAAGGGAAGAAACCATTTTCAGCCTTACCCCTTTCTAAAACTAGAAGACAGCTTAGGGGTTCCTGGGGAGGCCAGGGTTTGCTGCTTCTGGATCCCTAACTACAGTCTACTAGCTGGGCCTCTATATGAAACACTGAAAGGAAAAGATGATGAACCTTTTGAATAGAATCCAGAAGTGGCCTTTCAAGAATGGAAAGAGCAGTCAATTCAGACCCTTGCCCTGGAACTCCCTAATTTAGCTAAACCCTTTGACCTTTACATTCCCGGTGAAAGGTGAATCGCCATTGGAGAATTAGTGCAAAAACTGGGACCACTTGAAATGGAACAATGCAAGAATGCCATCCAGGTAGGATAAACTACGGTCACCAAGGGGCTTGGCCCACTGCCACATCTGGCCAAGATACTGGCGGTATCTAAAAACCTGGAAATCAGCAGCCCAAAAGGCCACCTCCCTCCTAAGGGAAAAGGACCCCACGTGGTGATCCTAACCACCAACCATGCCCTGAAGTTGCAGGGTTCGCTCCGTGGGCACACCGACCTCGAGTGAGGAGGCCCTCCAACTCCAACATCCAGAGAGATAACCGGGGGCAACAGGGCACCATGACGACTCGTGTGAACATCACTTGACCTGGAGTTTCTCTCATAAAACAACAAGAGTGTGTCCCAAAAGAGTAGACTACTGCTTGCAGGACTTACTGCACCCAGAGGGGAGCTAATAATCTTGGCGGGGGAACCGTATATCACACTGTCACCATAGAAAAGCCTACAGACACCGTGATGATGGTGGCCAATAAGACCGGCTGGACTCCTGTTTACTTCAAAAGGCTGTTGACTCAGTGGCCATCATGGTCCTTGATCACCACTGACCCTGGACTGTCTGGGAGTTGAGCAGGCAGGGCTCTGACACCTGGTGCTGTTTGTACGTTAATTCAGGGGCCTAATTGAAGAAAGTGCAGACTACTGGTCAGAGCATCTAGGCTGGCAGAAACGGTCAGCCTAAGGTGGCCGAACAAATGTGGGGCGGGGTGAAACCGGCCCCCACAGCGTCTCTGCACATCTCTTTCCTGGACCCTTAAAGGTCATTAGAATCTATAACACTTCCAATGCTGGTGCTCAGGTGGACGAGCAGGGAGGCAGGGGTCCTGGGGACAATCAACGTCACCGGGAGGCTGCTGGGGAGAAGCTCTGACCCTCGCCCCACGGTATGAGGGCTGCCAACTCAGCACTCAGCAGTTACAGAAGAAAGGTCTGCACCCTCAGCACGCCAAGAATGAGGAACGGGACAAAAGGCAGAGGAGGGGTTTGTCCCCAGCAAAGCCCATTAAAAATCCCTGGGAGATAAAAATAGAATCTGGGCAATAAAGTCAAGTCTAACCTTTTTTATCCTTTGTGCTTTGTCTAATTTCACGTGCTCCTAGGGTCCCGCATGCAGAGGTTCCACACCTGGCACTTCAGACCAGATTTCCTAGTGCAGAATGGCTGGGTCGACACCTCAGCTCCTGGGGCCCAGTGCAGACTCCACGATATAGAGCCTGAGCTACAGCCAACCCGGCCCTCGAGAGCTCCGCCCCCTCCCTCCCACTGACTCTGACAGGATCTCTACACAGCAGCCCAGCCCACAGCCCACAGGGTAGTGCATGCTCTCACCTCTCCATTCTCTGATCAAAATATAAAGTTTCCTTTGCTTGTGAACCAAACTCAGTCTCGATCTGTTGGCCCCAATGACACTGGGCAGGGGGACACTTGTTGGGGTCCACTCTGGAGGATCAGTAACGGAAATTGAGACTATTGTAACCTCAATGAACAGATGTGTGAGCCAAACTGTAGTTAACATAGAACAGTGTATAAGGCTCGGGTAAAATAAGATGTTTCTAACACTTCCATTTGATATTTCCATCACTTTATTATAAGCAAGTTCAGTGAAAAGGTTTGTCTTATTTGTCAGGTCAATATAAGAGAAACGAAGTGATTTCTTTCCAAGGATGTACATCTAATAATCTTGGTTAAACCTTCAATCTTGTTTTAAATGCTTTTCCATTGAAAATGATACCTCTCTTTCAGCTCCCCCATTTCTGAGAAGTATAAAATCTTATAATTTTTATATTTATTATTACCAAAGGGGAAAGGTGGGAGGAGGGATAAATTAACAGTTTGGGATTAACACATACACACTGCTATGTATAAAATAGATCATCAACAAGGAACTACTGTATAGCACAGGGAACTACACTCAACATTTTGCAATAACCTATAAGGGGAAATAATCTGAAAAAGAATAGATATTTTTATTGACATCATCTATCAATGACAGTTAAAGTGTAGCCTAAGGGAAGCTGGTGGTGAGTGCTTCTGACCCTGAAGACTTCAATCATCTAAAGTTTGGACTCTGCCTACTTCCCAAGGCCCTTAATGAACATATGTGTAGCCGTAGCTTAAAAACTTCCCCAGTTTGGGTTTCGGGGAGACACTGATTTTGAAAAAGCCCTGGTGTTCTCCTTACATGAATGGGACTCTTCCTACTGCTAAAACATGTCTGTCACACCCAGAGGATGGTATACCGTCTGATCGGGAAGAGTTTGGAAAAGGCATCTCATCTCCTCATCTCCTGGTGCTCGGGTTCACCCCTCCAGCGTCTTTACTAACAGTCTCCCCGCTTGGAGATGTCAGCACTGTCAACATCCTGTTGCGTACAGTTTGGAATTTGTCCAGAGGATGAAGCGGAAGGATGAGGAACAATGAGAGACAAGTCCTAGGTGTTCAGACAGGCACATGTCACTCTAATTTCCAATCAGGAAGACGAATTGACCAAAGGCCAGGGTTGCCCATGGAAACAGTATAGGGCTTGAGGAAATCCCGCTGCTTTGTGGCCAGTTCCCATAAACACAAGTTGAACAATGGAACTCAGGGGCAGTAAAATTCACAAAACTGCAGAGTTGAAAATATCCATCACTGAAAAATGTCTTGAGGAAAGTCAGAGAAAAGGACTTGTAAGCAAGGGAGAATGGCAGGAAAGGGATTTGAGGAGGTAGAAAGGACTCGTCATTAAGCACAAGAAAAGGAGCTGAACATTGCCAACATTGCAGTTGGCCAAAAAGGGTGTATGCGTTTTTTTCTGTATATATTCAAGAAAAGGGCATACACTTTTTTAGCCAACCAAACAGGTGGGCACTGGAAGTCAATACTACAAAAGATATCACTTCGCATCAGTCAGAAGAGCCATCCTCATAAAGCGTAAACAACAGAAATGCAGGACAGGGCAACGAGAAGAGGGAGCCCTGTGAGACTTATAGTGGAAATGTATATTGCCAACGGCCATTCTGGAGAAGTGTATTGTGTTTACTAAAGCATCTAAAAAATGAGCTACAGAGCATAGGGCACTTGCACTCATGGGCGTATATCTTGGGAAAAACAAAAATCGAGAGGACACAGGCACCCCAATGTTTACCCCCTCTCTGTTTAAAAGATCCTCGACTAGGATATAACTTAAATGTCTCTGGAGGGAAAAAATGGATAGAGATGTGGTACTTAGGTAGAGTGGAATATTATTCAGCCTGGAAGTCAATGAAATATGGCCAGTTGTAACAACTCCGGAGGAGTTACGTATGATCATTCTAAGTGACAGAATTCAAAAAGAAAAAGACACATATCATAAGATATCACTTAAAGGTGGAATCCAAAATGGCTACACATGAAATAAATTACAAAACAAAAACATAGTCAAATATGTAGAAAACACGCATAAGGCTGCTAAACGGGAAAGGTGGGGAGGGGTGAGGCATCATCCAGGAGGTTGAAATTAGCAAAGATACCATTCCAAATACCAAACTGATAATCAACAAGGCCTACACGGTAGCTAAAAGAACTGCACTCAGCACACTCAAGTCACCGGAAAAGAATATATATGACTGGTAAGAATCTGAAAAAGAATTTATTGATGTCTCTCTGTACGTGAATCAAGTGGATGTACAGCAGCAAGAAACAGAGCTTTGAAAATCAGCTGTAACCAATATAGTAATAAATTGAAAAAAATAAACGACAGAGAGACAGAGAAAACCTCTTACAACTTTTCCTCAGGGACGGTGATGCAACATGGATTGAACACATCTAGACCCACAGCAGGATGAGACATAAGGCTGGAAACTGTTTGCGCTAAGAGAAATGTGAGGTTGGGTGAGGAAATGCACACCCTTTAAAGTAATACTACCTGGTACCCATTCAATGGGTCCCAAATCTGCAGGTTCAAGGGATCTTCCTATAGCTAAAACATGCATGGAAAACCCAGAGGACTGTACACCATGTGATCGGGAGATGTGTCTAAAATGCACCTCATTTATCCTCTCCTGGTGCTCCTGTTCACCATTCCAGCCATGCTACTTAGAATCTCCCCACTTGGAGAATCAACACATTTCAACTTCTGTTTCACACATTTTGCAAATTGTGAGGAGGATGAACGGGAAGAGGGGGAACCAATGAGAGAATAGTTGTAGGGGTTTGGACGGGCACATATCACTCTAATTTCCCATTAAGAATAAGAATTAAAGAAAGGCTCAGCCTGCCTCGCCGGAGCCAAAATAGGGCCTGAAGCAATCCTGCGGGTTTGAGGCCAGCTCACAAAAGAACAACTTAAAAAATGGAGCTCAGGGTCACTGCAATTCACAAACCTGCAGAGTTATAAATGAAAACTACCGTCCAAAAATATGTTGAGGTAAGGCAAAGAAGAGGATCTGAATGCAAGACAGAATTGCAAGAAACAGATTTCAAGAGATAGATTGGACTCGTCTTTAACGCACATGAAAAGCGGCAGAATTTCGACAATGATGCAGTTGGCCCAAAAGGGCGTATGCGTTTTTTCCTGATTATATCCAGGAAAAAACGCATACGCACTTTATGGGCAACGAAGCAAGCAAGCAATGCAAATGTGCACAACAAAGAAGTCTCACTTCCCACCGGTCAAAAGGGCCATCCTAAAAAATTGTAAAAACCAGAAATGCAGGACAGGCCATGGAGAACAGGGAGCCTTTATACGCTGATGGGCAGTGTGTGAACTGCCGAGAGCCACTCTGGAGAAGTGTATGGTGGTTCCTAAATCATCTAAAAAACAGAGCTACAGAGCATAGGACACTTCCAATCATGGGAGTATATCTAGGGAAGTCTAAAAATCAACAAGACACAAGCACACCACAGTTTAGGGCTACTCTGTTTACAAGAACCTCAACTTCAGTACACCTTAAATATCCCAGGAAAGAGAACAATGGATAAAGAAGATGTGGTACGTATGTACAATGGAATATCTCTTCACCATGAAATCAATGTAATAAGGCTAGTAGAAGGATAAAGAGTGGATTTAGGTCCGATAATACTACTTGAAATAAGTCAAACAGAAAAAGAAACATATCATAAGATATCACTTATAGAGGGAGGGTAAATATGGCTGCACAAGAAATGAATTACAGAACAGAACAGTGTCTCACATTTAGAAAACACACTTATGTCAGCTTAAGGGGAAAGGAGAGGTGGGGTGCTGCATAAAACCAGAGATTGAAATGAGCACAGATAAAGTTCCTTAAGCCAAATATGGAATAGACAAGAGCTACTCCTTGCTCAACGAAATGGACTCAACACCGCATATTAAACGCCTAAGAATGTACCTGACTAGTAAGTAACTTAAAACCTATGGATTGCTATGTCTCTGAAAGGGAATCAAGCATGTGTACAGGGGCATAAACACAGCAGTGATAGGATTGGAGAGGTTCGGTGAGCAAATGAAGACCCTTTGAAGTCATATTGCATGGTACCCATTCCACGCGTTTCAACTACCCAGTTTTATGGTATTCTTCCTTCAGCTAAAACATGCATGTGGAACCTAGAGTATGATCAACCATGTGATCGGGAGACGTGTTCAAATATGTCTCAGTTTTCGTACCCTGGTACTCGGGTGCAACATTCCAGACGCTTTACTAACACTCTCCCGACTTGGAGAGTCAGTCCCTTTAACCTCCTGTTTGGCCCAGTTTGCAATTTCTGCGGAAGGTGAACAGGAATAGGGAGAACCAATGAGAGACTAGCTGGAGGTGTCTGGTCGGGCAAATTTAACTCTCATTTCCCACCAGGAAGAGGAATTAACCAAAGGCTCAGTGTGCCGTGCCGGAACCAGATTAGGGCCTGAAGCCATCCTGCGGTGTTGCGGCCAGGTCACAAGAAAGCGAGTTGAAGAAAGGAGCTCAGGGGCACTGTAATTCACAAACCTGCAGAGTTATAAATGACAGCTATCGTCCAAAAATAGACTGAAGTAAGGCTGCCAAGAGGACTTGAAAGCGGGGCAGAATTGCAGGAAACCGATTTCAGGAGGTAGACTGGAATTGCATTGAAAGCATAGGAAAAGAGGCAGAACGTCCACAATGATGCACTTGGCCAAAAAGGGCGTATGCGTTTTTTCCTGAATATATTCAGGACAAAACGCATACGCCCTTTTTGGCCAACCAAGCAAGCTTGCAAAGGAAATCTGCACTACAATGAAGTCTCACTTCCCCCCGGTCAAAAGGGCCATCTGAAAAAAGTGTAAAATCCAGAAAGGCAGCACAGGCCATGGAGAACTGGGAGCCTTGTTATGCTGATGGGCGGGATGTAAATTGCCAACAGACACTCGGGAGAAGTGTATGGTGTTTCCTGAAACATCTAAAAAACAAAGCAACAGAGCCTAGGGCACTTCCACTTCTGGTCCTATAGCTTAGGGAAATTAAAATCAAAAAGACACAGCCACCCCAAAGTTTGGGACGCCTCTGTTTACAAGAACCTCGTTTACCGTACAAGTTCAATATCACAGAAAGTGAAAAATGGATAAAGAAGTTGTGGTACTCACGTACAATGCAGTATCACTCAGCAATGAAATCTATGTCATCAGGGCCGAAGCAGCATAATGAGTGGATTCAGGTACGATGATTCTAAATGAAATAAGTCACAGAGAGACAGAAACATCATAATATATCACTAACACACGGAATGTAAACCTGGCTACACAAGAACTGAATTACAGAACAGAACAGGGTCTCAAATTCAGAAAACCAACTTATGCTTGCTTAAGGGGAAAGGTGAGTTGGGGTGCTGCATAAAACCAGAGATTGAAATGAGCACAGATAAAGTTCCTTAAGCCAAATATGGAATAGACAAGAGCTACTCCTTGCTCAACGAAATGGACTCAACACCGCATATTAAACGCCTAAGAATGTACCTGACTAGTAAGTATCTTAAAACCTATGGATTGCTATGTCTCCAAAAGAGAATCAACCATGTGTACAGGGGCATAAACGCAGCAGTGATAGGATTGGAGAGGTTCGGTGAGCAAATGAAGACCCTTTGAAGTCATATTGCATGGTAACCATTACACGGGTCTCAACTCTCCAGGTTTAAGGTATTCTTCCTTCAGCTAAAACATGCATGTGGAACCCAGAGTATGATCAACCGTGTGAACGGGAGACGTGTTCAAATATGTCTCAGTTTTCCTCCCCTGGTACTCGGGTGCAACATTCCAGACGCTTTACTAACACTCTCCCCACTTGGAGAGTCAGCGCCTTTAACCTCCTGTTTGGCCCAGTTTGCAATTTCTGCGGAAGATGAACAGGAATAGGGAGAACCAATGAGAGACTAGCTGGAGGTGTCTGGACGGGCAAATTTAACTCTCATTTCCCACCAGGAAGAGGAATTAACCAAAGGCTCAGCGTGCCGTGCCGGTACCAGATTAGGGCCTGCAGCCATCCTGCGGTGTTGCGGCCAGCTCAAAAGAAAGCGAGTTGAAGAAAGGAGCTCAGGGGCACTGTAATTCACAAACCTGCAGAGTTATAAATGACAGCTATCGTCCAAAAATAGACTGAAGTAAGGCTGCCAAGAGGACTTGAAAGCGGGGCAGAATTGCAGGAAACCGATTTCAGGAGGTAGACTGGAATTGCATTGAAAGCATAGGAAAAGAGGCAGAACGTCCACAATGATGCACTTGGCCAAAAAGGGCGTATGCGTTTTTTCCTGAATATATTCAGGAAAAAACGCATACGCCCTTTTTGGCCAACCAAGCAAGCTTGCAAAGGAAATCTGCACTACAATGAAGTCTCACTTCCCCCCCGGTCAAAAGGGCCATCTGAAAAAAGTGTAAAATCCAGAAAGGCAGGACAGGCCATGGAGAACTGGGAGCCTTGTTATGCTGATGGGCGGGATGTAAATTGCCAACAGACACTTGGGAGAAGTGTATGGTGTTTCCTGAAACATCTAAAAAACAAAGCAACAGAGCCTAGGGCACTTCCACTTATGGTCCTATAGCTTAGCGAAATTAAAATCGAAAACACACAGCCACCCCAAAGTTTGGGATGCCTCTGTTTACAAGAACCTCGTTTACAGTACAAGTTCAACATCGCAGAAAGTGAAAAATGGATAAAGAATGTGGTATTTACTTACAAAGCAATATCACTCAGCAATGAAATCTATTTCATCACGCCCTTAGCAGCACAATGAGTGGATTCAGGTATGATGATTCTAACTGAAATAAGTCACACAGAAAAAGAAACATCATAAGATATCAGTAATACACGGAATGTAAACTTGGCTACACAGGAACTGAATTACAGAATAGAACAGGGTCTCAAATTTAGAAAACCAACTTATGCTTGCTTAAGGGGAAAGGTGAGTTGGGGTGCTGCATAAAACCAGAGATTGAAATGAGCACAACTAAAGTTCCTTAAGTCAAATATGGAATAGACAAGAGCTACTCCCTGCTCAACGAAATGGACTCAACACCCCATATTAAACGCCTAAGAATGTACCTGACTAGTAAGTATCTTAAAACCTATGGATTGCTATGTCTCCGAAAGAGAATCAAGCATGTGTACAGGGGCATAAACGCAGCAGTGATAGGATTGGAGAGGTTTGGTGAGCAAATAAAGACACTTTGAAGTCATATTGCATGGTACCCATTCCACGGGTTTCAACTACCCAGGTTTAAGGTATTCTTCCTTCAGCTAAAATATGCATGTGGAACCTAGAGTATGATCAACCATGTGCTCAGGAGACGTGTTCAAATATGTCTCAGTGCTCGTACCCTGGTACTCAGGTGCAACATTCCAAACGCTTTACTAACACTCTCCCGACTTGGAGAGTCAGTCCCTTTAACCTCCTGTTTGGCCCAGTTGGCAATTTCTGCGGAAGATGAACAGGAATAGCGAGAACCAATGAGAGACTAGCTGGAGGTGTCTGGACGGGCAAATTTAACTCTCATTTCCCACCAGGAAGAGGAAATAACCAAAGGCTCAGCGTGCCGTGCCGGAACCAGATTAGGGTCTGAAGCCATCCTGCGGTGTTGCGGCCAGCTCACAAGAAAGCGAGTTGAAGAAAGGAGCTCAGGGGCACTGTAATTCACAAACCTGCAGAGTTATAAATGACAGCTATCGTCCAAAAATAGACTGAAGTAAGGCTGCCAAGAGGACTTGAAAGCGGGGCAGAATTGCAGGAAACCGATTTCAGGAGGTAGACTGGAATTGCATTGAAAGCATAGGAAAAGAGGCAGAACGTCCACAATGATGCACTTGGCCAAAAAGGGACGTATGCGTTTTTTCCTGAATATATTCAGGAAAAAACGCATACGTCCCTTTTTGGCCAACCAAGCAAACTTGCAAAGGAAATCTGCACTACAATGAAGTCTCACTTCCCCCCGGTCAAAAGGGCCATCTGAAAAAAGTGTAAAATCCAGAAAGGCAGGACAGGCCATGGAGAACTGGGAGCCTTGTTATGCTGATGGGCGGGATGTAAATTGCCAACAGACACTCGGGAGAAGTGTATGGTGTTTCCTGAAACATCTAAAAAACAAAGCAACAGAGCCTAGGGCACTTCTACTTATAGTCCTATATCTTAGGGAAATTAAAATCAAAAAGACACAGCCCCCCCAAAGTTTGGGACGCCTCTGTTTACAAGAAGCTCGTTTACAGTACAAGTTCAACATCGCAGAAAGTGAAAAATGGATAAAGAAGTTGTGGTATTTACTTACAAAGCCATATCACTCAGCAATGAAATCTATGTCATCAGGCCTATAGCTTAGGGTCCTATAGCTTAGGGAAATTAAAATCAAAAAGACACAGCCACCCCAAAATTTGGGACGGCTCTTTTTACAGAAATCTCTTCTACGGCACAAGTTAAATATCCCAGAGAGCAAATAATGGATAAAGAAGTTGCGGTACTTATGTACAACAGAATACCACTCAGCAATGAAATCTATGTCACCAGGCCCGTACCAGCATAATGAGTGGATTGAGGCACGACGATTCTAAGTGAAATAAGTCACACAGAAAAAGAAACATCATAAGGTATCACTACTACACGGAATGTGAACTTGGCTACACATGAACTGAATTACAAAACAGAACGGGGTCTCAAGTTTAGAAAACCAACTTATGCCTGCTTAAGGGGGAAGGTGAGTTGGGGTGCTGCATAAAAGCAGAGTTTGAAATTAGCACAGATACCGTTCCATAAGCCAAATATGTAATAGACAAGACCTACCCCTTGCTCAACGAAATGGATTCAACAATGAGGTATCACCTCACACCTGGTAGAATAGGCATCATAGAAAATCTACAAACAAAAAATGCTTGAAAGGGTGTGGAGAAAAGGAACCCTCTTCCACTATTGTTGGGAATATAAATTGATACAGTCATTATGGAGAACAATATGGAATTTCTTAAGAAACTAAGAATAGAATTACCATATGATACAGCAATCCCAGTACTGGACATATACCCAGACAAAACCATAAATCAAAAAGAGTCATTCACCGCAATGTTCATTGCATCACTATTTACAATATCGAGGTAATGGAAGCAACCTAAATGCCCACAGACAGACGAATGCATAAAGCTGTGGTACATATATAAAATGGAATATTACTAAGCCATGAAAAGGAATGAAATTGGGTCATTTGTACAGACGTCGATGGATCTAGAGACTGTCATACAGAGTGAAGTAAGTCAGAAAGAGAAAAACAAATCTTGTATATTCATGCATATATGTGGAACCTAGAAAAACTGTACAGATTAACCATTTTGCAAGGCATAAATAGAGCAACAGATGTAGACAACAAACGTATGGACAACAAGGGGGGAAAGCTGTTGGGGGGGTGGTGGTGGGAGGAGTTGAGAGACTGGGATTGGCATGTATACATTTATATGTATAAAATAGATAACCAATAAGAACCTGCTGTATAAAAATATAAAATAAAATTCAAAATTAAAAAGAAATAAAATTTAAAAAATAAAACAGAAAAAACAATTATTCCCTGCACATACATGTATTTATATGAATAAATTATTTCCATGCTTATATCTGTAAATACAAAAAAGAGGAATAAAATCTACCTTGAACCAAAAACGAAAAAGAGAAAAAAAACACAGAACCCACCAGTTACACAGAGGAAAACCGTATCAGGGCACTTGCTCCAGTTGTAAACAATTCTGAAGTTGGTCAGTGGTGGGGAATCGTCTCCCATTCAGCCAGCAGCCCCCACACAACAAGCGTCCTCATTGCAAAGCTGGGGCACCATGCCGAGGCATCTGTGTGTAAACGTGAGCTGAGCCCCAGGCCAGTTGCTGCTGAACTATTCCCACCCGTCCCAGGTAAAACACCTGAATATATACAAGGACTTGAAAGCCTAGAGGAAGGGCCATAGAGCCACACGAGTGACAGCATGCCGGCCGACTTGGTGCCTGCAGGCCAGCCAGGATGGTCTTGGCCCTGGGTGCTCTTCTGGAAGATTTCCATTTCCCTGCCTGAGATACCCGTCCTGTCCCTGCCCCCACTGCTTTTTTCCTTCCTCACCTCTGCCCAGGGAGAAATTCCAGCAGCAGGTATGGGTGACACATCCTCTTCTTTAGCAGGTGGCAGCCTGGCAACTGCTGCAGAAAGTCCAGCAGAGCCCCACTCACACTGGGCCACCCACAAAGCCGTGGCCTCTCACTCCCTCCCACCAGCCCAGCCCCGAGACTGCTGACAGGGCAGAGAAAATGGCGTCAGGCATGGCTGCAGGGGCTCTTGCTGCCTGGAGTGGTATTTATATTGATCTCAACCCAGGCACACCTGGGGAGGGCTGGCCGGCACGGTAAGGCTGCCCAGGTCAGCCAATCATCACCCCTCAGGGGGTCACAGTTGCAGAAAATGGAACTTGCTGAACCGGCCAAGTCCAAGGAACAGGTGTGGGCTCCTGAGAGTCAGGATAGACAAGGGGCTGCAGCTTTGGCTTGTTTTCTAATCATTTTATCTGGCCCATGAGTGGGAGACAACTTCAAGAAAACCCTCTCCTAATGAGAGGAACCCAGGAGTCAGGGAGAGGAGGGGTGGGTGGTGGTTGGAGACAGAGGCCTGGTGCCCCGGGTGCAGTGGAAGTCTCTGGAAGACCAGGTGGAGGGAGGCCTCATGGAGTGATGCCCAGGGTCACAGACCTGTCGCAGCTGCTGTTTGTTAGTTCAAGTCCTGCTCTGAGGTGCTCTGTGTCAGCTCTGAGCGACAGGTGAGCTGGGGGTGCTCTGCAATGAGGGCTATGTGCACGGTTCCTGTGTGCCCAGCCCTGCCACGGTACCTGCAAGGGTAGCTCTGTATCCTGGGAGGGGCCTGACCACGAGAGCCCCGTGGGCTGGGGTGGGGGTGGGGTACCTGCCCAGGTGAGCTCCATATTCTGGGATTGGTCTGACCACGAGAGCCCCATGGGCTGCTGGGGACCTGGTAAAGGATGTCAGGACAGTCAGTGAAGCCACCGAGGATATACCTCCAGTTGCTCCTAATTCCTACACCCTGCTGGTCATTCTACCAACCACCAGGACATGGTATTCTGTATTAGTCTTCAATGATGCCTTCTTTTGTATTCCATTAGTCCCAGAGTCACAAGAAATTTTGGCTTGTGAGTGGCAGGACTCAACATACAACTAAAACAATACTTCCGGGCCGTCTGGCCCCAAGGGTGCAAAAATTCCCACACCATCTTTGGGGAAAGCTTAGCTAAAGACCTAAAAGTTCTACCTCTGGAAAAGGAAACCCTCCTTCAATATGCAGACGACATTCTGATCGCCAGCCCTACTAAGGAGGCCTCTGAACTACCAAGCCAATAAAGGATAGAAGTTGTCCAAGAAAAAGCTCAAATATCACAGACTGCGGTGACCTGCCTGGGCTTCATTCTCACAGAAGGTCGGAGAAGCCCATCCCAGGAAAGGGAAGAAACCATTTTCAGCCTTACCCCTTTCTAAAACTAGAAGACAGCTTAGGGGTTCCTGGGGAGGCCAGGGTTTGCTGCTTCTGGATCCCTAACTACAGTCTACTAGCTGGGCCTCTATATGAAACACTGAAAGGAAAAGATGATGATCCTTTTGAATAGAATCCAGAAGTGGCCTTTCAAGAATGGAAAGAGCAGTCAATTCAGACCCTTGCCCTGGAACTCCCTAATTTAGCTAAACCCTTTGACCTTTACATTCCCGGTGAAAGGTGAATCGCCATTGGAGAATTAGTGCAAAAACTGGGACCACTTGAAATGGAACAATGCAAGAATGCCATCCAGGTAGGATAAACTACGGTCACCAAGGGGCTTGGCCCACTGCCACATCTGGCCAAGATACTGGCGGTATCTAAAAACCTGGAAATCAGCAGCCCAAAAGGCCACCTCCCTCCTAAGGGAAAAGGACCCCACGTGGTGATCCTAACCACCAACCATGCCCTGAAGTTGCAGGGTTCGCTCCGTGGGCACACCGACCTCGAGTGAGGAGGCCCTCCAACTCCAACATCCAGAGAGATAACCGGGGGCAACAGGGCACCATGACGACTCGTGTGAACATCACTTGACCTGGAGTTTCTCTCATAAAACAACAAGAGTGTGTCCCAAAAGAGTAGACTACTGCTTGCAGGACTTACTGCACCCAGAGGGGAGCTAATAATCTTGGCGGGGGAACCGTATATCACACTGTCACCATAGAAAAGCCTACAGACACCGTGATGATGGTGGCCAATAAGACCGGCTGGACTCCTGTTTACTTCAAAAGGCTGTTGACTCAGTGGCCATCATGGTCCTTGATCACCACTGACCCTGGACTGTCTGGGAGTTGAGCAGGCAGGGCTCTGACACCTGGTGCTGTTTGTACGTTAATTCAGGGGCCTAATTGAAGAAAGTGCAGACTACTGGTCAGAGCATCTAGGCTGGCAGAAACGGTCAGCCTAAGGTGGCCGAACAAATGTGGGGCGGGGTGAAACCGGCCCCCACAGCGTCTCTGCACATCTCTTTCCTGGACCCTTAAAGGTCATTAGAATCTATAACACTTCCAATGCTGGTGCTCAGGTGGACGAGCAGGGAGGCAGGGGTCCTGGGGACAATCAACGTCACCGGGAGGCTGCTGGGGAGAAGCTCTGACCCTCGCCCCACGGTATGAGGGCTGCCAACTCAGCACTCAGCAGTTACAGAAGAAAGGTCTGCACCCTCAGCACGCCAAGAATGAGGAACGGGACAAAAGGCAGAGGAGGGGTTTGTCCCCAGCAAAGCCCATTAAAAATCCCTGGGAGATAAAAATAGAATCTGGGCAATAAAGTCAAGTCTAACCTTTTTTATCCTTTGTGCTTTGTCTAATTTCACGTGCTCCTAGGGTCCCGCATGCAGAGGTTCCACACCTGGCACTTCAGACCAGATTTCCTAGTGCAGAATGGCTGGGTCGACACCTCAGCTCCTGGGGCCCAGTGCAGACTCCACGATATAGAGCCTGAGCTACAGCCAACCCGGCCCTCGAGAGCTCCGCCCCCTCCCTCCCACTGACTCTGACAGGATCTCTACACAGCAGCCCAGCCCACAGCCCACAGGGTAGTGCATGCTCTCACCTCTCCATTCTCTGATCAAAATATAAAGTTTCCTTTGCTTGTGAACCAAACTCAGTCTCAATCTGTTGGCCCCAATGACACTGGGCAGGGGGACACTTGTTGGGGTCCACTCTGGAGGATCAGTAACGGAAATTGAGACTATTGTAACCTCAATGAACAGATGTGTGAGCCAAACTGTAGTTAACATAGAACAGTGTATAAGGCTCGGGTAAAATAAGATGTTTCTAACACTTCCATTTGATATTTCCATCACTTTATTATAAGCAAGTTCAGTGAAAAGGTTTGTCTTATTTGTCAGGTCAATATAAGAGAAACGAAGTGATTTCTTTCCAAGGATGTACATCTAATAATCTTGGTTAAACCTTCAATCTTGTTTTAAATGCTTTTCCATTGAAAATGATACCTCTCTTTCAGCTCCCCCATTTCTGAGAAGTATAAAATCTTATAATTTTTATATTTATTATTACCAAAGGGGAAAGGTGGGAGGAGGGATAAATTAACAGTTTGGGATTAACACATACACACTGCTATGTATAAAATAGATCATCAACAAGGAACTACTGTATAGCACAGGGAACTACACTCAACATTTTGCAATAACCTATAAGGGGAAATAATCTGAAAAAGAATAGATATTTTTATTGACATCATCTATCAATGACAGTTAAAGTGTAGCCTAAGGGAAGCTGGTGGTGAGTGCTTCTGACCCTGAAGACTTCAATCATCTAAAGTTTGGACTCTGCCTACTTCCCAAGGCCCTTAATGAACATATGTGTAGCCGTAGCTTAAAAACTTCCCCAGTTTGGGTTTCGGGGAGACACTGATTTTGAAAAAGCCCTGGTGTTCTCCTTACATGAATGGGACTCTTCCTACTGCTAAAACATGTCTGTCACACCCAGAGGATGGTATACCGTCTGATCGGGAAGAGTTTGGAAAAGGCATCTCATCTCCTCATCTCCTGGTGCTCGGGTTCACCCCTCCAGCGTCTTTACTAACAGTCTCCCCGCTTGGAGATGTCAGCACTGTCAACATCCTGTTGCGTACAGTTTGGAATTTGTCCAGAGGATGAAGCGGAAGGATGAGGAACAATGAGAGACAAGTCCTAGGTGTTCAGACAGGCACATGTCACTCTAATTTCCAATCAGGAAGACGAATTGACCAAAGGCCAGGGTTGCCCATGGAAATAGTATAGGGCTTGAGGAAATCCCGCTGCTTTGTGGCCAGTTCCCATAAACACAAGTTGAACAATGGAACTCAGGGGCAGTAAAATTCACAAAACTGCAGAGTTGAAAATATCCATCACTGAAAAATGTCTTGAGGAAAGTCAGAGAAAAGGACTTGTAAGCAAGGGAGAATGGCAGGAAAGGGATTTGAGGAGGTAGAAAGGACTCGCCATTAAGCACAAGAAAAGGAGCTGAACATTGCCAACATTGCAGTTGGCCAAAAAGGGTGTATGCGTTTTTTTCTGTATATATTCAAGAAAAGGGCATACACTTTTTTAGCCAACCAAACAGGTGGGCACTGGAAGTCAATACTACAAAAGATATCACTTCGCATCAGTCAGAAGAGCCATCCTCATAAAGCGTAAACAACAGAAATGCAGGACAGGGCAACGAGAAGAGGGAGCCCTGTGAGACTTATAGTGGAAATGTATATTGCCAACGGCCATTCTGGAGAAGTGTATTGTGTTTACTAAAGCATCTAAAAAATGAGCTACAGAGCATAGGGCACTTGCACTCATGGGCGTATATCTTGGGAAAAACAAAAATCGAGAGGACACAGGCACCCCAATGTTTACCCCCTCTCTGTTTAAAAGATCCTCGACTAGGATATAACTTAAATGTCTCTGGAGGGAAAAAATGGATAGAGATGTGGTACTTAGGTAGAGTGGAATATTATTCAGCCTGGAAGTCAATGAAATATGGCCAGTTGTAACAACTCCGGAGGAGTTACGTATGATCATTCTAAGTGACAGAATTCAAAAAGAAAAAGACACATATCATAAGATATCACTTAAAGGTGGAATCCAAAATGGCTACACATGAAATAAATTACAAAACAAAAACATAGTCAAATATGTAGAAAACACGCATAAGGCTGCTAAACGGGAAAGGTGGGGAGGGGTGAGGCATCATCCAGGAGGTTGAAATTAGCAAAGATACCATTCCAAATACCAAACTGATAATCAACAAGGCCTACACGGTAGCTAAAAGAACTGCACTCAGCACACTCAAGTCACCGGAAAAGAATATATATGACTGGTAAGAATCTGAAAAAGAATTTATTGATGTCTCTCTGTACGTGAATCAAGTGGATGTACAGCAGCAAGAAACAGAGCTTTGAAAATCAGCTGTAACCAATATAGTAATAAATTGAAAAAAATAAACGACAGAGAGACAGAGAAAACCTCTTACAACTTTTCCTCAGGGACGGTGATGCAACATGGATTGAACACATCTAGACCCACAGCAGGATGAGACATAAGGCTGGAAACTGTTTGCGCTAAGAGAAATGTGAGGTTGGGTGAGGAAATGCACACCCTTTAAAGTAATACTACCTGGTACCCATTCAATGGGTCCCAAATCTGCAGGTTCAAGGGATCTTCCTATAGCTAAAACATGCATGGAAAACCCAGAGGACTGTACACCATGTGATCGGGAGATGTGTCTAAAATGCACCTCATTTATCCTCTCCTGGTGCTCCTGTTCACCATTCCAGCCATGCTACTTAGAATCTCCCCACTTGGAGAATCAACACATTTCAACTTCTGTTTCACACATTTTGCAAATTGTGAGGAGGATGAACGGGAAGAGGGGGAACCAATGAGAGAATAGTTGTAGGGGTTTGGACGGGCACATATCACTCTAATTTCCCATTAAGAATAAGAATTAAAGAAAGGCTCAGCCTGCCTCGCCGGAGCCAAAATAGGGCCTGAAGCAATCCTGCGGGTTTGAGGCCAGCTCACAAAAGAACAACTTAAAAAATGGAGCTCAGGGTCACTGCAATTCACAAACCTGCAGAGTTATAAATGAAAACTACCGTCCAAAAATATGTTGAGGTAAGGCAAAGAAGAGGATCTGAATGCAAGACAGAATTGCAAGAAACAGATTTCAAGAGATAGATTGGACTCGTCTTTAACGCACATGAAAAGCGGCAGAATTTCGACAATGATGCAGTTGGCCCAAAAGGGCGTATGCGTTTTTTCCTGATTATATCCAGGAAAAAACGCATACGCACTTTATGGGCAACGAAGCAAGCAAGCAATGCAAATGTGCACAACAAAGAAGTCTCACTTCCCACCGGTCAAAAGGGCCATCCTAAAAAATTGTAAAAACCAGAAATGCAGGACAGGCCATGGAGAACAGGGAGCCTTTATACGCTGATGGGCAGTGTGTGAACTGCCGAGAGCCACTCTGGAGAAGTGTATGGTGGTTCCTAAATCATCTAAAAAACAGAGCTACAGAGCATAGGACACTTCCAATCATGGGAGTATATCTAGGGAAGTCTAAAAATCAACAAGACACAAGCACACCACAGTTTAGGGCTACTCTGTTTACAAGAACCTCAACTTCAGTACACCTTAAATATCCCAGGAAAGAGAACAATGGATAAAGAAGATGTGGTACTTATGTACAATGGAATATCTCTTCACCATGAAATCAATGTAATAAGGCTAGTAGAAGGATAAAGAGTGGATTTAGGTCCGATAATACTACTTGAAATAAGTCAAACAGAAAAAGAAACATATCATAAGATATCACTTATAGAGGGAGGGTAAATATGGCTGCACAAGAAATGAATTACAGAACAGAACAGTGTCTCACATTTAGAAAACACACTTATGTCAGCTTAAGGGGAAAGGAGAGGTGGGGTGCTGCATAAAACCAGAGATTGAAATGAGCACAGATAAAGTTCCTTAAGCCAAATACGGAATAGACAAGAGCTACTCCTTGCTCAATGAAATGGACTCAACACCGCATATTAAACGCCTAAGAATGTACCTGACTAGTAAGTAACTTAAAACCTATGGATTGCTATGTCTCTGAAAGAGAATCAAGCATGTGTACAGGGGCATAAACACAGCAGTGATAGGATTGGAGAGGTTTGGTGAGCAAATGAAGACCCTTTGAAGTCATATTGCATGGTACCCATTCCACGGGTTTCAACTACCCAGTTTTATGGTATTCTTCCTTCACCTAAAACATGCATGTGGAACCTAGAGTATGATCAACCATGTGATCGGGAGACGTGTTCAAATATGTCTCAGTTTTCGTACCCTGGTACTCGGGTGAAACATTCCAGACGCTTTACTAACACTCTCCCGACTTGGAGAGTCAGTCCCTTTAACCTCCTGTTTGGCCCAGTTGGCAATTTCTGCGGAAGGTGAACAGGAATAGGGAGAACCAATGAGAGACTAGCTGGAGGTGTCTGGTCGGGCAAATTTAACTCTCATTTCCCACCAGGAAGAGGAATTAACCAAAGGCTCAGTGTGCCGTGCCGGAACCAGATTAGGGCCTGAAGCCATCCTGCGGTGTTGCGGCCAGGTCACAAGAAAGCGAGTTGAAGAAAGGAGCTCAGGGGCACTGTAATTCACAAACCTGCAGAGTTATAAATGACAGCTATCGTCCAAAAATAGACTGAAGTAAGGCTGCCAAGAGGACTTGAAAGCGGGGCAGAATTGCAGGAAACCGATTTCAGGAGGTAGACTGGAATTGCATTGAAAGCATAGGAAAAGAGGCAGAACGTCCACAATGATGCACTTGGCCAAAAAGGGCGTATGCGTTTTTTCCTGAATATATTCAGGAAAAAACGCATACGCCCTTTTTGGCCAACCAAGCAAGCTTGCAAAGGAAATCTGCACTACAATGAAGTCTCACTTCCCCCCGGTCAAAAGGGCCATCTGAAAAAAGTGTAAAATCCAGAAAGGCAGCACAGGCCATGGAGAACTGGGAGCCTTGTTATGCTGATGGGCGGGATGTAAATTGCCAACAGACACTCGGGAGAAGTGTATGGTGTTTCCTGAAACATCTAAAAAACAAAGCAACAGAGCCTAGGGCACTTCCACTTCTGGTCCTATAGCTTAGGGAAATTAAAATCAAAAAGACACAGCCACCCCAAAGTTTGGGACGCCTCTGTTTACAAGAACCTCGTTTACCGTACAAGTTCAATATCACAGAAAGTGAAAAATGGATAAAGAAGTTGTGGTACTCACGTACAATGCAGTATCACTCAGCAATGAAATCTATGTCATCAGGGCCGAAGCAGCATAATGAGTGGATTCAGGTACGATGATTCTAAATGAAATAAGTCACAGAGAGACAGAAACATCATAATATATCACTAACACACGGAATGTAAACCTGGCTACACAAGAACTGAATTACAGAACAGAACAGGGTCTCAAATTCAGAAAACCAACTTATGCTTGCTTAAGGGGAAAGGTGAGTTGGGGTGCTGCATAAAACCAGAGATTGAAATGAGCACAGATAAAGTTCCTTAAGCCAAATATGGAATAGACAAGAGCTACTCCTTGCTCAACGAAATGGACTCAACACCGCATATTAAACGCCTAAGAATGTACCTGACTAGTAAGTATCTTAAAACCTATGGATTGCTATGTCTCCAAAAGAGAATCAACCATGTGTACAGGGGCATAAACGCAGCAGTGATAGGATTGGAGAGGTTCGGTGAGCAAATGAAGACCCTTTGAAGTCATATTGCATGGTAACCATTACACGGGTCTCAACTCTCCAGGTTTAAGGTATTCTTCCTTCAGCTAAAACATGCATGTGGAACCCAGAGTATGATCAACCGTGTGAACGGGAGACGTGTTCAAATATGTCTCAGTTTTCCTCCCCTGGTACTCGGGTGCAACATTCCAGACGCTTTACTAACACTCTCCCCACTTGGAGAGTCAGCGCCTTTAACCTCCTGTTTGGCCCAGTTTGCAATTTCTGCGGAAGATGAACAGGAATAGGGAGAACCAATGAGAGACTAGCTGGAGGTGTCTGGACGGGCAAATTTAACTCTCATTTCCCACCAGGAAGAGGAATTAACCAAAGGCTCAGCGTGCCGTGCCGGAACCAGATTAGGGCCTGCAGCCATCCTGCGGTGTTGCGGCCAGCTCAAAAGAAAGCGAGTTGAAGAAAGGAGCTCAGGGGCACTGTAATTCACAAACCTGCAGAGTTATAAATGACAGCTATCGTCCAAAAATAGACTGAAGTAAGGCTGCCAAGAGGACTTGAAAGCGGGGCAGAATTGCAGGAAACCGATTTCAGGAGGTAGACTGGAATTGCATTGAAAGCATAGGAAAAGAGGCAGAACGTCCACAATGATGCACTTGGCCAAAAAGGGCGTATGCGTTTTTTCCTGAATATATTCAGGAAAAAACGCATACGCCCTTTTTGGCCAACCAAGCAAGCTTGCAAAGGAAATCTGCACTACAATGAAGTCTCACTTCCCCCCGGTCAAAAGGGCCATCTGAAAAAAGTGTAAAATCCAGAAAGGCAGGACAGGCCATGGAGAACTGGGAGCCTTGTTATGCTGATGGGCGGGATGTAAATTGCCAACAGACACTCGGGAGAAGTGTATGGTGTTTCCAGAAACATCTAAAAAACGAAGCAACAGAGCCTAGGGCACTTCCACTTATGGTCCTATAGCTTAGGGAAATTAAAATCGAAAACACACAGCCACCCCAAAGTTTGGGATGCCTCTGTTTACAAGAACCTCGTTTACAGTACAAGTTCAACATCACAGAAAGTGAAAAATGGATAAAGAATGTGGTATTTACTTACAAAGCAATATCACTCAGCAATGAAATCTATTTCATCACGCCCTTAGCAGCACAATGAGTTGATTCAGGTATGATGATTCTAACTGAAATAAGTCACACAGAAAAAGAAACATCATAAGATATCAGTAATACACGGAATGTAAACTTGGCTACACAGGAACTGAATTACAGAATAGAACAGGGTCTCAAATTTAGAAAACCAACTTATGCTTGCTTAAGGGGAAAGGTGAGTTGGGGTGCTGCATAAAACCAGAGATTGAAATGAGCACAACTAAAGTTCCTTAAGTCAAATATGGAATAGACAAGAGCTACTCCCTGCTCAACGAAATGGACTCAACACCCCATATTAAACGCCTAAGAATGTACCTGACTAGTAAGTATCTTAAAACCTATGGATTGCTATGTCTCCGAAAGAGAATCAAGCATGTGTACAGGGGCATAAACGCAGCAGTGATAGGATTGGAGAGGTTTGGTGAGCAAATAAAGACCCTTTGAAGTCATATTGCATGGTACCCATTCCACGGGTTTCAACTACCCAGGTTTAAGGGATTCTTCCTTCAGCTAAAATATGCATGTGGAACCTAGAGTATGATCAACCATGTGCTCAGGAGACGTGTTCAAATATGTCTCAGTGCTCGTACCCTGGTACTCAGGTTCAACATTCCAAACGCTTTACTAACACTCTCCCGACTTGGAGAGTCAGTCCCTTTAACCTCCTGTTTGGCCCAGTTGGCAATTTCTGCGGAAGATGAACAGGAATAGCGAGAACCAATGAGAGACTAGCTGGAGGTGTTTGGACGGGCAAATTTAACTCTCATTTCCCACCAGGAAGACGAATTAACCAAAGGCTCAGCGTGCCGTGCCGGAACCAGATTAGGGTCTGAAGCCATTCTGCGGTGTTGCGGCCAGGTCACAAGAAAGCGAGTTGAAGAAAGGAGCTCAGGGGCACTGTAATTCACAAACCTGCAGAGTTATAAATGACAGCTATCGTCCAAAAATAGACTGAAGTAAGGCTGCCAAGAGGACTTGAAAGCGGGGCAGAATTGCAGGAAACCGATTTCAGGAGGTAGACTGGAATTGCATTGAAAGCATAGGAAAAGAGGCAGAACGTCCACAATGATGCACTTGGCCAAAAAGGGACGTATGCGTTTTTTCCTGAATATATTCAGGAAAAAACGCATACGTCCCTTTTTGGCCAACCAAGCAAACTTGCAAAGGAAATCTGCACTACAATGAAGTCTCACTTCCCCCCGGTCAAAAGGGCCATCTGAAAAAAGTGTAAAATCCAGAAAGGCAGGACAGGCCATGGAGAACTGGGAGCCTTGTTATGCTGATGGGCGGGATGTAAATTGCCAACAGACACTCGGGAGAAGTGTATGGTGTTTCCAGAAACATCTAAAAAACAAAGCAACAGAGCCTAGGGCACTTCCACTTATGGTCCTATAGCTTAGGGAAATTAAAATCGAAAACACACAGCCACCCCAAAGTTTGGGATGCCTCTGTTTACAAGAACCTCGTTTACAGTACAAGTTCAACATCGCAGAAAGTGAAAAATGGATAAAGAAGTTGTGGTATTTACTTACAAAGCCATATCACTCAGCAATGAAATCTATGTCATCAGGCCTATAGCTTAGGGTCCTATAGCTTAGGGAAATTAAAATCAAAAAGACACAGCCACCCCAAAATTTGGGACGGCTTTTTTTACAGAAATCTCTTGTACGGCACAAGTTAAATATCCCAGAGAGCAAATAATGGATAAAGAAGTTGCGGTACTTATGTACAACAGAATACCACTCAGCAATGAAATCTATGTCACCAGGCCCGTACCAGCATAATGAGTGGATTGAGGCACGATGATTCTAAGTGAAATAAGTCACACAGAAAAAGAAACATAATAAGGTATCAGTAATACACGGAATGTAAACTTGGCTACACATGAACTGAATTACAAAACAGAACGGGGTCTCAAGTTTAGAAAACCAACTTATGCCTGCTTAAGGGGGAAGGTGAGTTGGGGTGCTGCATAAAAGCAGAGCTTGAAATTAGCACAGATACCGTTCCATAAGCCAAATATGTAATAGACAAGACCTACCCCTTGCTCAACGAAATGGATTCAACAATGAGGTATCACCTCACACCTGGTAGAATAGGCATCATAGAAAATCTACAAACAAAAAATGCTTGAAAGGGTGTGGAGAAAAGGAACCCTCTTCCACTATTGTTGGGAATATAAATTGATACAGTCATTATGGAGAACAATATGGAATTTCTTAAGAAACTAACAATAGAATTACCATATGATACAGCAATCCCAGTACTGGACATATACCCAGACAAAACCATAAATCAAAAAGAGTCATTCACCGCAATGTTCATTGCATCACTATTTACAATATCGAGGTAATGGAAGCAACCTAAATGCCCACAGACAGACGAATGCATAAAGCTGTGGTACATATATAAAATGGAATATTACTAAGCCATGAAAAGGAATGAAATTGGGTCATTTGTAGAGACGTCGATGGATCTAGAGACTGTCATACAGAGTGAAGTAAGTCAGAAAGAGAAAAACAAATCTTGTATATTCATGCATATATGTGGAACCTAGAAAAACTGTACAGATTAACCATTTTGCAAGGCATAAATAGAGCAACAGATGTAGACAACAAACGTATGGACAACAAGGGGGGAAAGCTGTTGGGGGGGTGGTGGTGGGAGGAGTTGAGAGACTGGGATTGGCATGTATACATTTATATGTATAAAATAGATAACCAATAAGAACCTGCTGTATAAAAATATAAAATAAAATTCAAAATTAAAAAGAAATAAAATTTAAAAAATAAAACAGAAAAAACAATTATTCCCTGCACATACATGTATTTATATGAATAAATTATTTCCATGCTTATATCTGTAAATACAAAAAAGAGGAATAAAATCTACCTTGAACCAAAAACGAAAAAGAGAAAAAAAACACAGAACCCACCAGTTACACAGAGGAAAACCGTATCAGGGCACTTGCTCCAGTTGTAAACAATTCTGAAGTTGGTCAGTGGTGGGGAATCGTCTCCCATTCAGCCAGCAGCCCCCACGCAACAAGCGTCCTCATTGCAAAGCTGGGGCACCGTGCCGAGGCATCTGTGAGTAAACGTGAGCTGAGCCCCAGGCCAGTTGCTGCTGAACTATTCCCACCCGTCCCAGGTAAAACACCTGAATATATACAAGGACTTGAAAGCCTAGAGGAAGGGCCATAGAGCCACACGAGTGACAGCATGCCGGCCGACTTGGTGCCTGCAGGCCAGCCAGGATGGTCCTGGCCCTGGGTGCTCTTCTGGAAGATTTCCATTTCCCTGCCTGAGATACCCGTCCTGTCCCTGCCCCCACTGCTTTTTTCCTTCCTCACCTCTGCCCAGGGAGAAATTCCAGCAGCAGGTATGGGTGACACATCCTCTTCTTTAGCAGGTGGCAGCCTGGCAACTGCTGCAGAAAGTCCAGCAGAGCCCCACTCACACTGGGCCACCCACAAAGCCGTGGCCTCTCACTCCCTACCACCAGCCCAGCCCCGAGACTGCTGACAGGGCAGAGAAAATGGTGTCAGGCACGGCTGCAGGGGCTCTTGCTGCCTGGAGTGGTATTTATATTGATCTCAACCCAGGCACACCTGGGGAGGGCTGGCCGGCACGGTAAGGCTGCCCAGGTCAGCCAATCATCACCCCTCAGGGGCTCACAGTTGCAGAAAATGGAACTTGCTGAACCGGCCAGGTCCAAGGAACAGGTGTGGGCTCCTGAGAGTCAGGATAGACAAGGGGCTGCAGCTTTGGCTTGTTTTCTAATCATTTTATCTGGCCCATGAGTGGGAGACAACTTCAAGAAAACCCTCTCCTAATGAGAGGAACCCAGGAGTCAGGGAGAGGAGGGGTGGGTGGTGGTTGGAGACAGAGGCCTGGTGCCCCGGGTGCAGTGGAAGTCTCTGGAAGACCAGGTGGAGGGAGGCCTCACGGAGTGATGCCCAGGGTCACAGACCTGTCGCAGCTGCTGTTTGTTAGTTCAAGTCCTGCTCTGAGGTGCTCTGTGTCAGCTCTGAGCGACAGGTGAGCTGGGGGTGCTCTGCAATGAGGGCTATGTGCACGGTTCCTGTGTGCCCAGCCCTGCCACGGTACCTGCAAGGGTAGCTCTGTATCCTGGGAGGGGCCTGACTACGAGAGCCCCGTGGGCTGGGGTGGGGGTGGGGTACCTGCCCAGGTGAGCTCCATATTCTGCGATTGGTCTGACCACGAGAGCCCCATGGGCTGCTGGGGACCTGGTAAAGGATGTCAGGACAGTCAGTGAAGCCACCGAGGATATACCTCCAGTTGCTCCTAATTCCTACACCCTGCTGGTCATTCTACCAACCACCAGGACATGGTATTCTGTATTAGTCTTCAATGATGCCTTCTTTTGTATTCCATTAGTCCCAGAGTCACAAGAAATTTTGGCTTGTGAGTGGCAGGACTCAACATACAACTAAAACAATACTTCCGGGCCGTCTGGCCCCAAGGGTGCAAAAATTCCCACACCATCTTTGGGGAAAGCTTAGCTAAAGACCTAAAAGTTCTACCTCTGGAAAAGGAAACCCTCCTTCAATATGCAGACGACATTCTGATCGCCAGCCCTACTAAGGAGGCCTCTGAACTACCAAGCCAATAAAGGATAGAAGTTGTCCAAGAAAAAGCTCAAATATCACAGACTGCAGTGACCTGCCTGGGCTTCATTCTCACAGAAGGTCAGAGAAGCCCATCCCAGGAAAGGGAAGAAACCATTTTCAGCCTTACCCCTTTCTAAAACTAGAAGACAGCTTAGGGGTTCCTGGGGAGGCCAGGGTTTGCTGCTTCTGGATCCCTAACTACAGTCTACTAGCTGGGCCTCTATATGAAACACTGAAAGGAAAAGATGATGATCCTTTTGAATAGAATCCAGAAGTGGCCTTTCAAGAATGGAAAGAGCAGTCAATTCAGACCCTTGCCCTGGAACTCCCTAATTTAGCTAAACCCTTTGACCTTTACATTCCCGGTGAAAGGTGAATCGCCATTGGAGAATTAGTGCAAAAACTGGGACCACTTGAAATGGAACAATGCAAGAATGCCATCCAGGTAGGATAAACTATGGTCACCAAGGGGCTTGGCCCACTGCCACATCTGGCCAAGATACTGGCGGTATCTAAAAACCTGGAAATCAGCAGCCCAAAAGGCCACCTCCCTCCTAAGGGAAAAGGACCCCACGTGGTGATCCTAACCACCAACCATGCCCTGAAGTTGCAGGGTTCGCTCCGTGGGCACACCGACCTTGAGTGAGGAGGCCCTCCAACTCCAACATCCAGAGAGATAACCGGGGGCAACAGGGCGCCATGACGACTCGTGTGAACACCACTTGACCTGGAGTTTCTCTCATAAAACAACAAGAGTGTGTCCCAAAAGAGTAGACTACTGCTTGCAGGACATACTGCACCCAGAGGGGAGCTAATAATCTTGGCGGGGGAACCGTATATCACACTGTCACCATAGAAAAGCCTACAGACACCATGATGATGGTGGCCAATAAGACCGGCTGGACTCCTGTTTACTTCAAAAGGCTGTTGACTCAGTGGTCATCATGGTCCTTGATCACCACTGACCCTGGACTGTCTGGGAGTTGAGCGGGCAGGGCTCTGACACCTGGTTGCTGTTTGTACGTTAATTCAGGGGCCTAATTGAAGAAAGCGCAGACTACTGGTCAGAGCATCTAGGCTGGCAGAAACGGTCAGCCTAAGGTGGCCGAACAAATGTGGGGCGGGGTGAAACCGGCCCCCACAGCGTCTCTGCACATCTCTTTCCTGGACCCTTAAAGGTCATTAGAATCTATAACACTTCCAATGCTGGTGCTCAGGTGGACGAGCAGGGAGGCAGGGGTCCTGGGGACAATCAACGTCACCGGGAGGCTGCTGGGGAGAAGCTCTGACCCTCGCCCCACGGTATGAGGGCTGCCAACTCAGCACTCAGCAGTTACAGAAGAAAGGTCTGCACCCTCAGCATGCCAAGAATGAGGAACGGGACAAAAGGCAGAGGAGGGGTTTGTCCCCAGCAAAGCCCATTAAAAATCCCTGGGAGATAAAAATAGAATCTGGGCAATAAAGTCAAGTCTAACCTTTTTTATCCTTTGTGCTTTGTCTAATTTCACGTGCTCCTAGGGTCCCGCATGCAGAGGTTCCACACCTGGCACTTCAGACCAGATTTCCTAGTGCAGAATGGCTGGGTCGACACCTCAGCTCCTGGGGCCCAGTGCAGACTCCATGATATAGAGCCTGAGCTACAGCCAACCCGGCCCTCGAGAGCTCCGCCCCCTCCCTCCCACTGACTCTGACAGGATCTCTACACAGCAGCCCAGCCCACAGCCCACGGGGTAGTGCATGCTCTCACCTCTCCATTCTCTGATCAAAATATAAGTTTCCTTTGCTTGTGAACCAAACTCAGTCTCGATCTGTTGGCCCCAATGACACTGGGCAGGGGGACACTTGTTGGGGTCCACTCTGGAGGATCAGTAACGGAAATTGAGACTATTGTAACCTCAATGAACAGATGTGTGAGCCAAACTGTAGTTAACATAGAACAGTGTATAAGGCTCGGGTAAAATAAGATGTTTCTAACACTTCCATTTGATATTTCCATCACTTTATTATAAGCAAGTTCAGTGAAAAGGTTTGTCTTATTTGTCAGGTCAATATAAGAGAAATGAAGTGATTTCTTTCCAAGGATGTACATCTAATAATCTTGGTTAAACCTTCAAACCTTCAATCTTGTTTTAAATGCTTTTCCATTGAAAATGATACCTCTCTTTCAGCTCCCCCATTTCTGAGAAGTATAAAATCTTATAATTTATTATTACCAAAGGGGAAAGGTGGGAGGAGGGATAAATTAACAGTTTGGGATTAACACATACACACTGCTATGTATAAAATAGATCATCAACAAGGAACTACTGTATAGCACAGGGAACTACACTCAACATTTTGCAATAACCTATAAGGGGAAATAATCTGAAAAAGAATAGATATTTTTATTGACATCATCTATCAATGACAGTTAAAGTGTAGCCTAAGGGAAGCTGGTGGTGAGTGCTTCTGACCCTGAAGACTTCAATCATCTAAAGTTTGGACTCTGCCTACTTCCCAAGGCCCTTAATGAACATATGTGTAGCCGTAGCTTAAAAACTTCCCCAGTTTGGGTTTCGGGGAGACACTGATTTTGAAAAAGCCCTGGTGTTCTCCTTACATGAATGGGACTCTTCCTACTGCTAAAACATGTCTGTCACACCCAGAGGATGGTATACCGTCTGATCGGGAAGAGTTTGGAAAAGGCATCTCATCTCCTCATCTCCTGGTGCTCGGGTTCACCCCTCCAGCGTCTTTACTAACAGTCTCCCCACTTGGAGATGTCAGCACTGTCAACATCCTGTTGCGTACAGTTTGGAATTTGTCCAGAGGATGAAGCGGAAGGATGAGGAACAATGAGAGACAAGTCCTAGGTGTTCAGACAGGCACATGTCACTCTAATTTCCAATCAGGAAGACGAATTGACCAAAGGCTAGGGTTGCCCATGGAAACAGTATAGGGCTTGAGGAAATCCCGCTGCTTTGTGGCCAGTTCCCATAAACACAAGTTGAACAATGGAACTCAGGGGCAGTAAAATTCACAAAACTGCAGAGTTGAAAATATCCATCACTGAAAAATGTCTTGAGGAAAGTCAGAGAAAAGGACTTGTAAGCAAGGGAGAATGGCAGGAAAGGGATTTGAGGAGGTAGAAAGGACTCGCCATTAAGCACAAGAAAAGGAGCTGAACATTGCCAACATTGCAGTTGGCCAAAAAGGGTGTATGCGTTTTTTTCTGTATATATTCAAGAAAAGGGCATACACTTTTTTAGCCAACCAAACAGGTGGGCACTGGAAGTCAATACTACAAAAGATATCACTTCGCATCAGTCAGAAGAGCCATCCTCATAAAGCGTAAACAACAGAAATGCAGGACAGGGCAACGAGAAGAGGGAGCCCTGTGAGACTTATAGTGGAAATGTATATTGCCAACGGCCATTCTGGAGAAGTGTATTGTGTTTACTAAAGCATCTAAAAAATGAGCTACAGAGCATAGGGCACTTGCACTCATGGGCGTATATCTTGGGAAAAACAAAAATCGAGAGGACACAGGCACCCCAATGTTTACCCCCTCTCTGTTTAAAAGATCCTCGACTAGGATATAACTTAAATGTCTCTGGAGGGAAAAAATGGATAGAGATGTGGTACTTAGGTAGAGTGGAATATTATTGAGCCTGGAAATCAATGAAATATGGCCAGTTGTAACAACTCCGGAGGAGTTACGTATGATCATTCTAAGTGACAGAATTCAAAAAGAAAAAGACACATATCATAAGATATCACTTAAAGGTGGAATCCAAAATGGCTACACATGAAATAAATTACAAAACAAAAACATAGTCAAATATGTAGAAAACACGCATAAGGCTGCTAAACGGGAAAGGTGGGGAGGGGTGAGGCATCATCCAGGAGGTTGAAATTAGCAAAGATACCATTCCAAATACCAAACTGATAATCAACAAGGCCTACACGGTAGCTAAAAGAACTGCACTCAGCACACTCAAGTCACCGGAAAAGAATATATACGACTGGTAAGAATCTGAAAAAGAATTTATTGATGTCTCTCTGTACGTGAATCAAGTGGATGTACAGCAGCAAGAAACAGAGCTTTGAAAATCAGCTGTAACCAATATAGTAATAAATTGAAAAAAATAAACGACAGAGAGACAGAGAAAACCTCTTACAACTTTTCCTCAGGGACGGTGATGCAACATGGATTGAACACATCTAGACCCACAGCAGGATGAGACATAAGGCTGGAAACTGTTTGCGCTAAGAGAAATGTGAGGTTGGGTGAGGAAATGCACACCCTTTAAAGTAATACTACCTGGTACCCATTCAATGGGTCCCAAATCTGCAGGTTCAAGGGATCTTCCTATAGCTAAAACATGCATGGAAAACCCAGAGGACTGTACACCATGTGATCGGAGATGTGTCTAAAATGCACCTCATTTATCCTCTCCTGGTGCTCCTGTTCACCATTCCAGCCACGTTACTTAGAATCTCCCCACTTGGAGAATCAGCACATTTAAACTTCTGTTTCACACATTTTGCAAATTGTGAGGAGGATGAACGGGAAGAGGGGGAACTAATGAGAGAATAGTTGTAGGGGTTTGGACGGGCACATATCACTCTAATTTCCCATTAAGAATAAGAATTAAAGAAAGGCTCAGCCTGCCTCACCGGAGCCAAAATAGGGCCTGAAGCAATCCTGCGGGTTTGAGGCCAGCTCACAAAAGAACAACTTAAAAAATGGAGCTCAGGGTCACTGCAATTCACAAACCTGCAGAGTTATAAATGAAAACTAACGTCCAAAAATATGTTGAGGTAAGGCAAAGAAGAGGATCTGAATGCAAGACAGAATTGCAAGAAACAGATTTCAAGAGATAGATTGGACTCATCTTTAACGCACATGAAAAGCGGCAGAATTTCGACAATGATGCAGTTGGCCCAAAAGGGCGTATGCGTTTTTTCCTGATTATATCCAGGAAAAAACGCATACGCACTTTATGGACAACGAAGCAAGCAAGCAATGCAAATGTGCACAACAAAGAAGTCTCACTTCCCACCGGTCAAAAGGGCCATCCTAAAAAATTGTAAAAACCAGAAATGCAGGAGAGGCCATGGAGAACAGGGAGCCTTTATACGCTGATGGGCAGTGTGTGAACTGCCGAGAGCCACTCTGGAGAAGTGTATGGTGGTTCCTAAATCATCTAAAAAACAGAGCTACAGAGCATAGGACACTTCCAATCATGGGAGTATATCTAGGGAAGTCTAAAAATCAACAAGACACAAGAACACCACAGTTTAGGGCTACTCTGTTTACAAGAACCTCAACTTCAGTACACCTTAAATATCCCAGGAAAGAGAACAATGGATAAAGAAGATGTGGTACTTATGTACAATGGAATATCTCTTCACCATGAAATCAATGTAATAAGGCTAGTAGAAGGATAAAGAGTGGATTTAGGTCCGATAATACTACTTGAAATAAGTCAAACAGAAAAAGAAACATATCATAAGATATCACTTATAGAGGGAGGGTAAATATGGCTGCACAAGAAATGAATTACAGAACAGAACAGTGTCTCACATTTAGAAAACCCACTTATGTCAGCTTAAGGGGAAAGGAGAGGTGGGGTGATGCATAAAACCAGAGTTTGAAATTAGCACAGATACCATTCAATAAACCAAATAGGTATTAGACAAGATCTACACCTTGCTCAATGAACTGGCCTCTACACACCCTATACACCGCAGAGAAATATATCTGAGTAATAAGAATCTTAAAACCCATGTATTGATATATCTCCATTAGGGAATCAAGTGTGTGCAGAGCGGCACAAACACAGCAGTGAAAATGAGCTAAACCCCATTATAGAAATAAATTTTAAAAACAAAACGCTGAAACAATGAAAGAGAGAAAAATTCTTACAAAATTCGCTCAGGGGCTGTGATGCAACCTGGATTGACCACATATAAACCCACAGCTGGATAAGACATAAGGCTGGACACTTGGGGCTGAGAGGATTGGTGAGCTTTGGTGAGCAACTGCCGAAAGTTTAATGCAATACTTCATGCTACTCATTCCAAGGGTCCCAACACTCCAGGTTGAAGGGAATCTTCCTACAGCTAAACCATGCTTGGGAAACCCAGCGACTGGTATACCATATGATCGGGAAAGGTTTCTAAAACACACCTCATTTTTCCTCTCCTGGGGCTCCGGATCGACATTCCAGCCGCTTTACTAACAACATCCCCACATGGAGAGTCAATGCCTTTAAGTTCTGGTATCGCACAGTCTGCAGTTAGTGCGGAGGATGAATGGGAATAGGGGGAACCAGTGAGAAACTAGCTGTAGCGGTTTCAATGGGCACATGTCACTCTAATTTCACATCAGTAAGAAGAATTAACCAAAGGCACAGCAAGGTGCCCCAGAAGAAGAATAGAGCCTGAAGGAATCCTGTGGTTATGAGGCAAGATCACAAAAATAAGAGCTGAAAAATGGAGCTAAGGGCCACTGCAAGTCAAAAACCTGCAGAGTTATAAAGGCCAACTATTTTCAAAAAATATATTGAGGTAAGGCTATGAAGCAGCAATAAAATCAAGGCAGAATTGCAGGAAACCAATTTCAGGAGGTAGACTGGAATTGCACTGAAAACATATGAAGAAAGTCAGAACCTCGACAATGATGCAATTGGCAAAAAAGGGCGTATGCGTTTTTTCCTGAATATATTCAGGGAAAAACGCATACGCCCTTTTAGTCCAACCAAGCAAGATTGCAAAGGAAATCTGCACTACAATGAAGTCTCACTTCCCCCCGGTCAAAAGGGCCATCTGAAAAGAGTGTAAAATCCATAAAGGCACAAGAGGCCATGGAGAACTGGGAGCCTTCTTATGCTGATGGGCGGGGTGTAAATTGTCAACAGACACTCGGGAGAAGTGTATGGTGTTTCCTGAAACATCTAAAAAACAAAGCAACAGAGCCTAGGGCACTTCCACTTATGGTCCTATAGCTTAGGGAAATTAAAATCAAAAAGACACAGCCACCCCAAAGTTTGGGACGCCTCTGTTTACAAGAAGCTCGTTTACGGTACAAGTTCAATATCGCAGTAAGCGAAAAATGGATAAAGAACTTGTGGTACTTACGTACAATGCAATATCACTCAGCAATGAAATCTATGTCATCAGGCCCGGAGCAGGATAATGAGTGGATTCAGGTATGATGATTCTAACTGAAATAAGTCACACAGAAAAAGAAACATCATAAGATATCACTAATACATGGAATGTAAACTTGGCTACACAGGAACTGGATTACAAAAGAGAACAGGGTCTCAAATTTAGAAAACCAACTTATGCTTGCTTAAGGGGAAAGGTGAGTTGGGGTGCTGCATAAAACCAGAGATTGAAATGAGCACAGATAAAGTTCCTTAAGCCAAATATGGAATAGACAAGAGCTACTCCTTGCTACACGAAATGGACTCAACACCCCATATTAAACGCCTAAGAATGTACCTGACTAGTAAGTAACTTAAAACCTATTGATTGCTATGTCTCTGAAAGAGAATCAAGCGTGTGTACAGGGGCATAAACGCAGCAGTGATAGGATTGGAGAGGTTCGGTGAGCAAATGAAGACCCTTTGAAATCATATTGCATGGTACCCATTCCACGGGTCTCAACTCTCCAGGTTTAAGGTATTCTTCCTTCAGCTAATACATGCATGTGGAACCCAGAGTATGATCCATCCTAACCCTTCCCCGAAGCCTTACACTAAACCATTCCCAAGTCTTAAACCGTACGCTAACACTAACCCATGCCCTCACACGTATGCTCACCCTAAACCGTTTTCGTACCCTCACCTGGACACTAAACCGTCCCCGTCCCCTAACCCTAACCCTAGCCTGAACCCTAACCCTAACACTTCCCCTCAACCTTCCCCTCACCCTTCCCCTAATCCTAACCCGTATGGTAACACTAACCCGTGCCCTCACACGTACGCTCCCCCTAAATCGTTGTCGTACCCTCACCTGGACCTTAAACCGTCCCCGGCCCCTAACCCTAACTCTAGCCCGATCCCTAACCCTAACTCTTCCCCGAAGCCTTCCCCTCACACTTCCCCTAATCTTAAGCCGTACGCTAACATTAAACTGGGCCCTCAAAAGTACGCTCCCCCTAAACCGTTGTCGTACCCTCCCCTGGACCCTATACCGTCCCCTAACCCTAACCTTAACCTTAGCCCGAACCCTAATCCTAACCCTTCCCCGAAGCCTGACCCTCAACCGTCCCCTAATCCTAACCCGTACGCTAACACTAACCCGCGCCCTCACACGTACGCTTCCCCTAAAGCGTTGTCGTACCCTCACGTGGACCCTAAACCGTCCCCGTCCCGTAACCCTAACCCTAGCCCGAACCCTGCCCCTAACCCTTCCCTGAAGCCTGACCTTCACCCGTCCCCTAATCCTAACCCGTACGCTAACACTAACCCCCGCCCTCACACCTACGCTCCCCCTAAAGCGTTATCGTACCCTCCCCTGGACCCTAAACCGTCCCCGTCCCCTAACCCTAAACCTAGCCCGAACACTAACCCTAACCCTTCCCCGAAGCCTGACCCTCAACCGTCCCCTAATCCTAACCCGTACGTTAACACTAACGCGCGCCCTCACACGTACGTTCCCCCTAAAGCGTTGTCGTACCCTCCCCTGGACCCTAAACCATCCCCGTCCCCTAACCCTAACCCTAGTCGAACCGTAACCCTAAACCTTCCCCGAAGCCTGACCCTCACCCGTCCGCTAATCCTAACCCGTACGCTAACACTAACCCGCGCCCTCACACGTACACTCCCCCTAAAGCGTTGTCGTACCCTCCCCTGGACCCTAAACCGTCCCCGTCCCCTAACCCTAACCCTAGCCTGAACCCTAAACCTAACCCTTCCCCGAAGCCTGACCCTCACACGTCCCCTAATCCTAACCCGTACGCTAACAATAACCTGCGCCCTCACACCTACGTTCCCTCTAAAGCGTTGTCGTACCCTCACCTGGACCCTAAACCGTCCCCGTCCCCTAACCCTAACCCTAGCCCGAAACCTAACCCTAACCCTTCCCCGAAGTCTGACCCTCACCCGTCCCCTAATCCTAACCCGTACACTAACACTAACTTGTGCCCTCAAAACTACGCTCCCCCTAAAGAGTTGTCGTACCCTCCCCTGGACCCTAAACCGTCCCCGTCCCATAACCCTAACCCTAGCCCGAAACCTAACGCTAACCCTTCCCCTAAGCCTGACCCTCACCCGTCCCCTAATCCTAACCCGTACGCTAACACTAACCCGCGCCCTCACACATACGCTCCCCATAAAGCGTTGTCGTACCCTCCCCTGGACCCTAAACCGTCCACGTCCCCTAACACTAACCCTAGCGCGAACCCTAACCCTAACCCTTCCCCGAAGTCTGACCCTCACCAGTCCCCTAATCCTAACCCGTACGCTAACACTAACCCGCGCCCTCACACATACGCTCCCCATAAAGCGTTGTCGTACCCTCCCCTACACCCTAAACCGTCCCAGTCCCCTAACCCTAACCCTAGCCCAAACCCTAACCCTAAGGCTTCCCCGAAGCCTGACCCTCACCCGTCCCGTAATCCTAACCCGTACGCTAACACTATTCCGCGCCCTCACACGTACGCTCCCCCTAAAGCGTTGTCGTACCCTCCCCTGGACCCTAAACCGTCCCCGTCCCCTAACCCTAACCCTAGCCCGAACCCTAACACTTTCCCGAAGCCTGACCCTCACCCGTCCCCTAATCCTAACCCATACGCTAACACTAACCCGCGCCCTCACACGTACGCTCCCCCTAAAGCGTTGTCGTACACTTCCCTGGACCATAAACTGTCCCCATCCCATAACGCTAACCCTAGCCAGAATCCTAACCCTAACCCTTCCCCGAAGCCTGACTCTCACCCTTCCCCTAATCCTAACCCGTACGCTAACACTAACCCGCGCCCTCACATGTACGCTCCCACTAAAGCGTTGTCGTACCCTCACCTGGACCCTAAACCGTGCCCATCCCCTAACCCTAACCCTAGCCCGAACCCTAACCCTAAACCGTCCCCTTAGCCTGACCCTCACCCGTCCCCTAATCCTAACCCGTACGCTAACACTAACCCGCGCCCTCAAACGTACGTTCCCCCTAAAGCGTTTTCATACCCTCACCTGGACACTAAACCGTCCCTGTCCCCCAACCCTTACCCTAGCCCGAACCCTAACCCTAACCCTTCCCCGAAGCCTGACCCTCACCCGTCTCCTAATCCTAACCCGTACGCTAACACTAACCCGCGCCCTCACACGTATGCTCCCCCTAAAGCGTTGTCGTACCCTCACCTGGACCCTAAACCGTCCCCGTCCCCTAACCCTAACCCTAGCCCGAACCCTAACCCTAACCCTTCCCCGAAGCCTGACCCTCATCCGTCCCCTAATCCTAACCCGTACGCTAACACTAACCCGCGCCCTCACACGTACGCTCCCCCTAAAGCGTTGTCGTACCCTCACCTGGACCCTAAACCGTCCCCGTCCCCTAACCCTAACCCTAGCCCGAACCCTAAACCTAACCCTTCCCCGAAGCCTGACCCTCACCCGTCCCCTAATCCTAACCCGTACGCTAACACTAACCCGCGCCCTCACACGTACGCTCCCCCTAAAGCGTTGTCGTACCCTCCCCTGGACCCTAAACCGTCCCCGTCACCTAACCCTAACCCTAGCCCGAACCCTAAACCTAACCCTTCCCCGAAGTCTGACCCTCAGCCGTCCCCTAATCCTAACCCGTACGCTAACACTAACCCGCGCCCTCACACGTACGCTCCCCCTAAAGAGTTGTCGTACACTCCCCTGGACAATAAACCGTCTCCGTCCCCTAACCCTAACCCTAGCCCGAACCCTGACCCTTCCCCGAAGCCTGACCCTCACCCGTCCCCTAATCCTAACCCGTACGCTAACACTAACCCGTGCCCTCACATGTACGCTCCCCCTAAAGCGCTGTCGTACCCTCCCCTGGACCCTAAACTGTCCTCGTCCCCTAACCCTAACCCTAGCCCGAACCATAACCCTAACCCTTCCCCGAAGCCTGACCCTCACCGGTCCCATAATCCGAACCCGTACGCTAACACTAACCCGTGCTCTCACACCTACGCTCCCCCTAAAGCATTGTCGTACCCTCTCCTTGACCCTAAACCGTCCCCGTCCCCTAACCCTAACCCTAGCCCGAACCCTAACCCTAACGCTTCTCCGAAGCCTGACTCTCACACGTCCCCTAATCCTAACCCGTACGCTAACACTAACCCGCGCTGTCACACGTAAGCTCCCCCTAAAGCGTTGTCGTACCCTCCTCTGGACCCTAAACCGTCCCCGTCCCCTAACCCTAACCCTAGCCCGAACACTAACCCTAACCTTTCCCCGAAGCCTGACCCTCACCCGTCCCCTAATCCTAACCCGTACGCTAACACTATTCGGCGCCCTCACATGTACGCTCCCCCTAAAGCGTTGTCGTACCCTCCCCTGGACCCTAAACAGTCCCCGTCACCTAACCCTAACCCTAGCCCGAACCCTAACCCTAACCCTTCCCCGAAGCCTGACCCTCACCCGTCCCCTAATCCTAACCCGTACGCTAACACTAACCCGCGCCCTCATACGTAAGCTCCCCCTAAAGCGATGTCGTACCCTCCTCTGGACCCTAAACCGTCCCCATCCCCTAACCCTAACCCTAGCCCGAACCCTAACCCTAACCCTTCGCCGAAGCCTGACCCTCACCTGTCCCCTAATCCTACCCGTACGCTAACATTAACCCGTGCCCTCACATGTACGCTCCCCCTAAAGCGTTGTCGTACCCTCACCTGGACCCTAAACCTTCCCCGTCCCCTAACCCTAACCCTAGCCCGAACCCTAACACTTCCCCGAAGCCTGACCCTCACCCGTCCCCTAATCCTAACCCGTACGCTAACACTAACCCGCGCCCTCACACGTACGCTCCCCCTAAAGCGTTGTCGTACCCTCACCTGGACCCTAAATGGTCCCCGTCCCCTAACCCTAACCCTAGCCCGAACCCTAACCCTAAACCTTCCCCGAACCCTGACCCTCACCCGTCCCCTAATCCTAACCTGTACGCTAACACTAACCCGTGCCCTCACACGTACGCTCCCCCTAAAGCGTTGTTGTACCCTCCCCTGGACCCTAAACCGTCCCCGTCCCCTAACCCTAACCGTAGCCGAACCCTAACCCTTACCCTTCCCCGAAGCCTGACCCTCACCCGTCCTCTAATCCTAACCCGTACGCTAACACTAACCCATGCCCTCACACGTACGCTCCTCCTAAAGAGTTGTCGTACCCTCCCCTGGACCCTAAACCGTCCCCGTCCCCTAACCCTAACCCTAGCCCGAACCGTGATCCTTCCCCAAAGCCTGACCCTCACCCGTCCCCTAATCCTAACCCGTACGCTAACACTAACCCGCGCCCTCACACCTACGCTCCCCCTAAAGCGTTGTCGTACCCTCCCCTGGACCCTAAACCGTCCCCGTCCCCTAACCCTAACCCTCGCCCGAACCCTAACCCTAACCCTTCTCCGAAGCCTGACCCTCACCCGTCCCCTAATCCTAACCCGTACGCTAACACTAACCCGCGCCCTCACACGTAAGCTCCCCCTAAAGCGTTGTCGTACCCTCACCTGGACCCTAAACCGTCCCCGTCCCCTAACCCTAACCCTAGCCGAACCCTAACCCTTACCCTTCCCTGAAGCCTGACCCTCACTCGTCCCCTAATCCTAACCCGTACGCTAACACTAACCCGCGCCCTCACACGGACGCTCCCCCTAAAGCGTGTCGTACCCTCACCTGGACCCTAAACCGTCCCCGTCCCCTAACCATAACCCTAGCCCGAACCCTAAACCTAACCCTTGCCCGAAGTCTGACCCTCACCCGTCCCCTAATCCTAACCTGTACGCTAACACTAACCCGCGCCCTCACACGTACGCTCCCCCTAAAGAGTTGTCGTACACTCCCCTGGACAATAAACCGTCCCCGTCCCCTAACCCTAACCCTAGCCCGAACCCTGACCCTTCCCCGAAGCCTGACCCTCACCCGTCCCCTAATCCTAACCCGTACGCTAACACTAACCCGTGCCCTCACACCTACGCTCCCCCTAAAGCATTGTCGTACCCTCCCCTGGACCCTAAACTGTCCCCATCCCATAACCCTAACCCTAGCCAGAACCCTAAACCTAACACTTCCCCGAAGCCTGACCCTCACCCGTCCCCTAATCCTAACCCGTACGCTAACACTAACGCGTGCCCTCACATGTACGCTCCCCCTAAAGCGCTGTCGTACCCTCCCCTGGACCCTAAACTGTCCTCGTCCCCTAACCCTAACCCTAGCCCGAACCATAACCCTAACCCTTCCCCGAAGCCTGACCCTCACCGGTCCCCTATCCTAACCCGTACGCTAACACTAACCCGTGCTCTCACACCTACGCTCCCCCTAAAGCATTGTCGTACCCTCTCCAGGACACTAAACCGTCCCCGTCCCCTAACCCTAACCCTAGCCCGAACCCTAACCCTAACCCTTCTCCGAAGCCTGACTCTCACCCGTCCCGTAATCCTAACCCGTACGCTAACGCTAACCCGCGCCGTCACACGTAAGCTCCCCCTAAAGCGTTGTCGTACACTCCTCTGGACCCTAAACCGTCCCCGTCCCCTAACCCTAACCCTAGCCCGAACACTAACCCTAACCCTTCCCCGAAGCCTGAACCTCACCCGTCCCCTAATCCTAACTCGTACGCTAACACTATTCGGCGCCCTCCCATGTACGCTGCCCCTAAAGCGTTGTCGTACCCTCCCCTGGACCCTAAACAGTCCCCGTCATCTAACCCTAACCCTAGCCTGAACCCTAACCTTAACCCTTCCCCGAAGCCTGACCCTCACCCGTCCCCTAATCCTAACCCGTACGCTAACACTAACCCGCGCCCTCACACGTAAGCTCCCCCTAAAGCGTTGTCGTACCCTCCCCTGGACCCTAAACAGTTCCCGTCCCCTAACCCTAACCCTAGTCCGAACCCTAACCCTAACACTTCCCTGAAGCCTGACCCTCACCCGTCCCCTAATCCTAACCCGTACGCTAAAACTAACCCGTGCTCTCACACCTATGCTCCCCCTAAAGCATTGTCGTACCCTCTCCAGGACCCTAAACCGTCCCCGTCCCCGAACCCTAACCCTAGCCCGAACCCTAACCCTAACCCTTCTCCGAAGCCTGACTCTCACCCGTCCCCTAATCCTAACAAGTACGCTAACGCTAACCCGCGCCGTCACACGTAAGCTCCCCCTAAAGCGTTGTCTTACCCTACTCTGGACCATAAACCGTCCCCGTCCCCTAACCCTAACCCTAGCCCGAACACTAACCCTAACCCTTCCCCGAAGCCTGAACCACACCCGTCCCCTAATCCTAACCCGTACGCTAACACTACCCAGCGATCTCACACGTAAGCTCCCCCTAAAGCGTTGTCGTACCCTCCCCTGGACCCTAAACCGTCCCCGTCCCCTACCCTAACCCTAGGCCGAACACTAACCCTAACCCTTCCCCGAAGCCTGACCCTCACCCGTCCCCTAATCCTAACCCGTATGCTAACACAAACCCGCGCCCTCACACGTACTCTCCCCCTAAAGCGTTGTAGTACCCTCCCCTGGACCCTAAACCGTCCCCGTCCCCTAACCCTAACCCTAGCCCGAACCCTAACCTTAACACTTCCCCGAAGCCTGACCCTCACACGTCCCCGAATCCTAACCCGTACGCTAACAGTAACCTGCGCCCTCACACCTACGCTCCCCCTAAAGCGTTGTCGTACCCTCACCTGGACCCTAAACCGTCCCCGTCCCCTAACCCTAACCCTAGCCCGAATACTAACCCTAAACATTCCCCGAAGCCTGACCCTCACCCATCCCCTAATCCTAACCCGTACGCTAACACTAACCCGCGCCCTCACACGTACGCTCCCCCTAACGCGTTGTCCTACCCTCCCCTAGACCCTAAACCGTCCCCGTCCCCTAACCCTAACCCTAGCCCGAACCCTAACCCTAAACCTTCCCCGAAGCCTGACCCTCACCCATCCCTTATCCTAACCCGTACGCTAACACTAACCCGCGCCCTGACACGTACGCTCCCCCTAAAGCGTTGTCGTACCCTCCCCTGGACCCTAAACTGTCCCCGTCCCCTAACCCTAACCCTAGCCCGAACCCTAACCCTAACCCTTCCCCGAAGCCTGACCCTCACCCATCCCCTAATCCTAACCCGTACGCTAACACAAACCCGCGCCCTCACACGTACGCTCCCCCTAAAGCGTTGTCATACCCTCCCATGGACCCTAAACCGTCCCCGTCCCCTAACCCTAAACCTAGCCCGAATCCTAACCCTAACCCTTCCCCAAAGTCTGACACTCAACCGTCCCCTAATCCTAACCCGTACGCTAACACTAACTCGCGCCCTCACACGTACGCTCCCCCTAAAACGTTGTTGTACCCTCACGTGGACCCTAAACCGTCCCCGTCTCTTAACCCGAACCCTAGCCCGAACCCTAACCCTAACCCTTCCCCGAAGCCTGACCCTCACCCATCCTCTAATCCTAACCCGTACGCTAACACTAACCCGCGCCCTCACACGTACGCTCCCCCTAAAGCATTGTTGTACCCTCCCCTGGACCCTAAACCGTCCCCGTCCCCTAACCCTAACCCTAGCCCGAACCCTAACCCTAACCCTTCCCCGAAGCCTAACCCTCACCCGTCCCCTAATCCTAAACCGTACGCTAACACTAACTCGCGCCCTCACACGTACGCTCCCTCTAAAGCGATGTCGAACCCTCCCCTGGACCCTAAACCGTCCCCGTCCCCTAACCCTAACCCTAGCCCGAACCCTAACCCTAGCCCTTCCCCGAAGCCTGACCCTCACCCGTCCCCTAATCCTAACCCGTACGCTAACACTAACCCACGCCCTCACACGTACGCTCCCCCTAAAGCGTTGTAGTAGCCAACCCTGGACCCTAAACCGTCCCCGTCCCCTAACCCTAACCCTAGCCCGAACCCTAACCCTAACCATTCCAAGAAGCCTGACCCTCACTCATCCCCTAATCCTAACCCGTACGCTAACACTAACCCGCGCCCTAACACGTACGCTCCCCCTAAAGCATTGTCGTACCCTCCCCTGGACCCTAAACCGTCCCCGTCCCCTAATCCTAACCCTAGCCCGAACCCTAACTCTAACCCTTCCCCGAAACCTGACCTCACCCGTCCCCTAATCCTAACCCGAACGCTAACACTAACCCGCGCTCTCACACGTATGCTCCCCCTAAAGCGTTGTCGTACCCTCCCCTGGACCCTAAACCGCCCCCGTCCCCTAACCCTAACCCTAGCCCGAACCCTAACCCTAACCCTTCCCCGAAGCCTGACCCTCACCCGTCCCCTAATCCTAACACGTACGCTAACACTAACCGGCGCCCTCACACCTGCAATCCACCTAAAGCGTTGTCGTACCCTCCCCTGGACCCTAAAACGTCCCCGTCCCATAACCCTAACCCTAGCCCGAACCCTAACCCTAACCCTTCCCCGAAGCCTGACCCTCACCCGTCCCCTAATCCTAACCCGTACGCTAACACTAACCCGCGCCCTCACACGTACGCTCCCCCTAAAGCGTTGTCGTACCCTCCCATGGACCCTAAACCGTCCCCGTCCCCTAACCCTAA